>NC_063170.1:22859800-23159800 GCF_023159225.1 Perognathus longimembris pacificus | reverse complement strand
CAGGTGAAGAAACCTAGGGATAGAGAGATCAATAATTTGCTTGCATTTCTCCAGCCTAGTAGCTGGTACAGCTGGTGTTTGAACATAAACTGTCTGGTTTCTGGATCTGTTTTCTACATTGTACTGAAAAACTTCACATGGTAAGGTAAATTGACTGCATTCTTCTGATTGGTACCAATTTGAAATAAACAGGGACAAATTCCTAGCTTAGTGTCATCAGTTGATGGTTTCTACCTCTACCCATAGTCATCATTAAGTCCTCCCTGGAATCATGGATTATTTTCCTTTTTCTTCTCTTAATCTTTTAGTGGCTCTAAAATTGGATACCCTCTTTATTCCTATTGCTTCTGCTTTACATTACATTCTCTGAAAATTCTTCCTTTCAGGAAAAATTGAAAGTGTCCTAACTGGTTTTATTGATTCTATTTTTCTGTATTGCATCCTGTTTTTTTTTTTTTTTTGGTCCATCTTCTATTTTATTGATAGAGTAGTTTTTCTTATTTGGTTCTGGTTTGAGGTTTTCAGAGCACCAAGATTCAGCTCTATTTATTTTTTTGAAATTTTGGCTTCAAATAATCTCCCTTCCATTAAGCCCATATATTCAAGTTGGGTCACTTTTTGCCTGATAATTGACATTGGCATACTTGGTATCTCTTTGAAGACAAGAACTCTACATGCACCTCTTTCTGCATAGGACAGCACAGCACAAAGCACCTGTTTCTGCATAGCACCATACAATGCACAGAATGCTTTGTGTAACAATTAGGGAAGTGTTGATTGCGGTCCTGAGAATATGTTTTAATTTTGCATGGTGTACCTGTTTTATTTATCTCTACTTGAGAAGGGAGATCCATGTATGACTGACCATATATCTTCATATGCATGTGTACACTTGCACATACATATATGTATATAGGAAGGATACTGCTTATCCCCCAGCAGCAATACACATCATTTATTTGGTCGCTATGGTGCCCTCTTGGGAAACATTTTTTATTTATTTTTTGGTGGTACTCATGTTTGAACTCAAGGCAGAATGCTTTCTAGAGAAAGAATCCTATCATTTGAGTATGCCTCTAGTCCTTTTTTCACTTTAATTATTTTTCAAGTTGGGTCCCAAGTTTTTATTCAGGACCTTAGACCACAGTCTTCCTATCCATGCCTCCTGAGTAACTGGGATGACAAATGTGAACCGCTGTGGCTAGCTTATTGTTGATGTAGTGGCTTGTTAGCTTTTTGTTTGAACTGCCCTCTAAGTGCTTTCCTCCTGATCCCTCCTTTCAGATAACTGGGATTATAGGCATGAGCTACTATGTCTGGCCTAAGAAGACATTTTGATGGATTGACTTAGATTAACTTCATGAGGAAAGTGTATACTCTATATCTTTATTGTTTGCATTTACTTTTCCCAATAATTAATGTCTTCATTACATTAATAACATCTACATATATTTACAGAGGTAACAATTTGAAGATTAAATTAAAACAAAGGATACAATAGAAAGATTATAATGGAAAATAACCATCTATATTATTCCTTTCCTATCTCCCCAATGAAAGATGATTACTCTTTTATAGCTTTATTAAAATATAATTTACATACCATACACTTTATCCACTTAACCTATACAGTTCATCATTTTATATGGCATATGCATAGCTTGTACAAGTAGCACTACTGAAGTCAAATTTTAGAATATTTTTTATCCCTTCTTTTAAGAAGTTCTCTGCTCATTAATCAATGGGCACTCCTCATTTCTTCCCACTTACCACTCTTCTTTAGCCTGAACCAATTATCTACTAATTTATTCTCTATGTTTATGAAATCATGTAATATGTAGTCTTTGGAACTGGCTTTGTTTACTTCATGAAATATTTTCAAGGTTTGTTCCTTGTAGAATATATAAGTACCTTATTCCTTTTCATGACTGAATTAATATTCCACTATGTGGAAATACAACAGAAGTTTGTACTTTCACCTAGTAGGAATAATGCCAGTATAAACATTAATAAATAAAATTTGTGTAGCTATATATGTTTTCATTCCTCTTGAGTGTATATTTAGAACTAGAATTGCAAAGTCATGTTTAAGATTTTGAGGAACAACCAAACTACTTTCCAAAGTGACTGTACCATATCCCCACTCGCAGTGCATGAGAGTTCCAGTTCTCTGCATTTTTGACAATACTTGTTATTGTTCATCTCTTTTACTTCTTTGATTTATTTCTGATAGTTATATGACTTTGCCAAGGAAAGATATTCTTACTATTATTTGTAGATGCAAACTCCTAGTCCCTGATAGATTCAGTGAGATGCCATATGTGCATATATGAGTGGAAAGAAATAATTAGTATGAGTAGTTCAAAGCAACAAGTAAAGGAATCTTAAAGTTTTTTGAATCAAAACATGTAAAGTATGCTGGATGTTGGAGATCCTCTTTCTCACCCTCATTTTTAATCACTTTTTTTTTGCTATATATTCCTTTTCATTGTTGAAATATAATTCACTTATTGTAAACTTAATCATTTTGTACACTACAGGATCATTACTCTGATTGTGTTTACTTCTTAATTCTTCTAACAGTTATATTATCTTTGCAAATACTGCATTCACTTAAAAATACTCCTTTTTTAAATAAGAAAAAGAGGGAAAAATACAAAGTTTTATCTCCCAGAGTATCATCAAAGGTTTATAGAAAGAACAAGACTATAAAGGCCACTTACTCTGAAGTAATTAAGAAACCATGTTGACTCTTCTCTGTACTTAGACATAGCCTTTTCAAAATTAGAAGGCTAGGTCTTCTGCGTTATTGTGACATGAATATTTAGCAGTGATGTTGCTAACCTTAGGATCACACAGTAAATGTTAACAAGAAGCGCTAGAACTTGTGTTTTCCCTGTCCTGTTGTTTTCCTACAAGAGTGCTGACAGCTGGAATGGCTTCGTGACATCAGGCTACAAAGCTGAATGGTACAAGTGTAGTTACCTGGGTGGAGATATATATATATTTAAAGAGCTAGACATAATGACTGGATGTCACTAGTTACATATTTTTTTAATAGTGAAGAATTTATGTGTATTTTGAAAAAAATTACAAATTAGACTTAAATAGCAATTTACATCTCTGAGCTGTTTATAAGAGAAGAGAATATTTTCTCAAAATGTGGAACTTGTCATTTGCATATAGGATTGAAGATGTGCTTTGTATACTGTTTTGGGTTTTTTGGCCTTTCTACTTTATGTGTCTTAGTTTTAATTTTGAAGGGAAAACATGCATGTTGTGTATTAGATTCTCTTTTAACTCTCTGTCACGTTTCTTTTTCCATAATATGGTTTCCTTCTTTTTGGAGAATAATTTAGACAATATGTACATGTTGACTTTAGTGGATAGGGTTTTTGTTTGTTTGTTACAGGCTCTTGCTATATATTCAGGTGGACTCAAACTCATGATCCTTCTTCCTCAGTCTCCTGAGTGCTGGAATAATAGGTGTGTTCCACCATATACAGTTTGTTGATTGTTTTTATTGCTTATCTGGTAGAAGCTAGCTCAGTTGCTTTTTCAGTGCATGTCAAAATCCCAGTGTCTCTTAAACTTTTCCAGCCTTCTTCTGACTACTTCTAAATGAGCAAAATGTTACTGTCGTTTTAGTTATAAAATGCGTGATCATAAATTTAAATAATACTAAAAGGTTTAAAGAAGAAAATGAAAGCCTTAATTCAGCTTCCAGATTTTTGTAATCACTGTGAAGATTTTGATCCATCATAGAGTTCATCAAACTTTTGGCTGTAGACCAAATCCAGCCACTGGATTTGGTATATATAGCCTGTGACCTAAGAATAGTATTTATACCTTTAAATGGTTGAAAAAACAAAAAACCCCCACAGCAACCCAGTGTTTCCTGCCATGTGATAATTACATGAAATTCAAAGTTTTAGTTTCCATGAATTATATTGGTATACACAAGCTCATTGATTTACATATGGTGTCCTTCATGACATTTTAATGATGGAATTGAGTAGTTAAAATAGGTCCCTAAAGCTTGAAATATTCAGGACCTTTCCTGAAATATTTTAAAATATTCTCTATCTTTCTTGAAACAATTTACTCACCTTGGTTATCTTTAACCAACAGAGTTTTCTGTGCATGTTTATGGGAGTAAATTTTAAGCAGTGAGATCATCTTTTATGTTTTTCCTTTTTCTTTTTACCAGCCATGGGGCTTGAACTCAGGACTTAGGCAGTGTCCCTGAGCTCCTTTTCCCTCAAGGCTAGCACTCTTCCACTTGAGCCACAGTGCCATTTCCAGCTTTTTCTGTGATTAACTGGAAATAAGTGTCTCATGGATTTTCCTGCCCAGGCTGGTTTTTTTTTTTTTGGCCAGTCCTGGGCCTTGGACTCAGGGCCTGAGCACTGTCCCTGGCTTCTTCCCGCTCAAGGCTAGCACTCTGCCACTTGAGCCACAGCGCCGCTTCTGGCCGTTTTTTCTGTATATGTGGTGCTGGGGAATCGAACCTAGGGCCTTGTGTATCCGAGGCAGGCACTCTTGCCACTAGGCTATCTCCCCAGCCCCGCCCAGGCTGGTTTTGAACTGTGATCCAACCATGATCCTTAGATGTCAGCTTCCTGAGTAGGTAGGATTATAGGTGTGAGCCACCAGCACCTGGCTCTCTTATGGTTTTTAATTTACCCTTTTTACTGAGTAATATTTCTCAGTGGCTTCCATTGTGGGTTTTTTTTTGTTTGTTTTGTTCCATTGAATTGAAATGTGAGAGATTGTGTTCTTTTTATTGGATTTTATCTGGAAATAAATAATAGTAATAATAATAGTAATAATAGTATAATAGTAATAATAGTAACAATAATACATTAACAGATTAGAGTTGATTTTAATTGTTTAATGAAGTAAAAATTTGTTTTTTTCTCAAATAAACAGAGATAGGCAGTGTTCAAACTACCCAAGAAAGTAATTGAGGAGCCAGGATCTTTCCTGAATGCTGCCTTGCCATTCTTAGCATATAATTTCCTTGAAAGATGATAATTAAATTCTGTGATTGCTGTGTTCAACCAGCAAATATTTACTATAGTTTCTGTGAATCCTTATCTCAATCTTTCAGAGTTAACCAAAGTGGAAGGATTCTCTTTCTGAGCTCCATCAGGTACCATTATTGAATGAAGAGACTAGTTTCTCACCCTGTTGGCATCTCCATAGGTCACTCATAGCACATAGGTGGGAGAGAGGGAGGGAGGAAGAGAGGGGAAGGAAGGGGAAGGGGAAGAAGCGAGGGGACAAGGGAGAGAAGGAAGAGAGGGAGGGAGGAAGAGAGAGGAAGAAAGGGGAAGAAGAGAGGGGGCAAGGAGGAGGAGGGAGAGAGGAAGAAAGAGGAAGGAAGGGGAAGGGGAAGAAGAGAGGGGCCAAGAGAGAGGAGGGAGGGAGGGAGAGGGGGAGGGAAAGGGAAAGGAGAAAGGAGAAGGGGGAGGAGGAGGGGTAATGAGAGAGGGAATGGGGAAGGAGGGAGGGAACGAAATTATATGCTTTCTGTAGTTTAATTTGTGAAGTAATACCATGTCACTTCCTACTGTGTTCTATTAGGAGTGGGTCACTAGGTCCAGTTTATATATAAAAGGGGAGGAATTAGACATGGGCATGAAATACCTACAGACAAGGGATTGGAGGGGGTCCTTCTTAGAAGCTGCTTACATAATGTAAGCATATGGTTTCACTGAAAGTGAGTGGATAGACCTTCAGGCATTGGTTTGTCAGGAAGGGGGTCCAGGCAGGAATGGGAGGGGAGAAAGGCTTTAAAAAAGAAATTAGGGGGGCTGGGAATATGGCCTAGTGGCAAGAGTGCTTGCCTCCTACACATGAAGCTCTCGGTTTGATTCCCCAGCACCACATATATGGAAAACGGCCAGAAGGGGCGCTGTGGCTCAGGTGGCAGAGTGCTAGCCTTGAGCCGGAAGAAGCCAGGGATGGTGCTCAGGCCCTGAGTCCAAGACACAGGACTGGCAAAAAAAAAAAAGAAGAAATTAGGGCGGGGCTGGTAGCTCATGCCTGTAATCCCAGTTACTTAAGAGGTTGAGATTTGAGGATCATGATTGGAAGCCAGCCCAGGCAGGAAAATCTGTGACACTTATCTCCAATAAACTACTCAGGAAAAGCTGAAGTGGCCCTGTGGCTTAAGTACTAGAGCACTAGCCTTGAGCAAAAGTTCAAGGACAGTGCCCTGGCCCTGAGTTCAAGTTCTACGACCAGAACACACACACACGCACGTGTGCGCCCCCCCCCCCCCCCAAATTAGGGAAACAGAGTTGATTTTCAGTTACCGTTTTATCAACTAGAACAATGCAATGTGGCCACTCCTTGTGTCAAGAAAGTTTAAGAAAGTAAGATGTAAGCTTTTGTGGTGAGTACAGAGTACATGGGATTTTTATTGACAAGAAGAGCTGTCAATATAGACACCAATGGGCAACAGACAGTAACTACTATGGACTACCTTCTGAGGGTTCTATAAAGTAACCTGGTAGTTCTCTGCTTCATGGTAGGCATTCAAACACTGTCTACGTTTATTGCATTTCTTACAAATGATGTAGTTTTGCCATTAGCTTGTTGCTAGAACAAGAGCCCTATATGTTGCTACTGAAAGAAGTAGAAAACATTGTGTCCTTAATTTTATTTTCCTCTATTATATGATTTATTTCTCACAATAAACCCGTGAATAGATATTGTTTTATCTCCTTTTACAAATGAAGAAAGTCAGGAACTAGTCATGAGTATACCCCAAATAGGGAATAGGTTGTGGAGACATTGTTCCCCTAAGATTTTGTGGTAGGTGAGTGGGCACTGGGAAGGTTGGAGCCTCTGGCCCTTCATCTCCAGCCCTGGGAAGGCTCTTCTGATTATTCCAGTGCAATAATTTCTACATGCACCATGATATGGAAAATTTTCAAGTATATTGTTCTATCAGTTTGAATTCTAATGTGTATAATTCAGCTACTAGGCTCATACCAACAAGTTTTAGGCTGAAATAGAAACCAAATACACCCCTGTTTAGTATACAGATTATTGTATTTCTTTTTACTCATTTTTCTTTCTTTCTTTGTATTCACAGAACACATTTTCTTGAATTAAAAACTGCATGTGCTGTGTATCCCTAGCCTTCCACAATGTGGAAACTTGATGTTGGCCACTAGATGTCTCCATTTGGTTCTAGCCTTTCTCCTGTGCCACACTCTTAGAGGGAACCTAATTGTATAGGAGGAAGGTTAGCACATACTCTGACGATTCTAGCTGATTTTTCTATTCTTTTTTCTTTTTCTCACAAGATGAGGTTAGGTAGTAGACAAATTCTTGGAAACCATAGATCTTTGATATCTCTTTTTTTCATTTGTAAAAGGGGAAAAGTAGAGGAAGGATTATTTAGATATGTGAGATAATGAAATAATTGTAACATGTTTGTAGAGAATCATAGGTAAAATTTTTAATATAATTTATTATCATGAGAATACTTGTGCTACTAGGCAGGTAATAATCACATTTATTAATATTAATTTCCCAATTCATTAATACAATAATACTGACATTAATATATCCATATTATCTCTTATAATCCTCATAGGAGTTCTGCATACTTACCAGCTTTTCCCTGAGTCTAGAGATGAAGAAATTGAAACTTATAGAGGGGTTAATTTGCTTCAATTTTAATACTGTTTAGTTGCGTTTAGGTTCCTACCCCCCAGTTTGGAACTTATTACAATGATGGGGAGAGTATGACCTAAGTTAATAGGTTGTAAAAATCTATGAAAAATCTGGGCACTTGGTGGCTCATGCCTGTAATCTTAGCTGCTCAGGAGGCTGAGATCTGAGGATTGTGGTTCAAAGCCAGCCCAGGCAGGAAAGACTGTGAGACTCTTTATCTCCAATTAATTGCCACAAAACAAGAAGTGGCACTGTGACTCAAAGTGGTAGAACTATACATAGCTTTGAGCAAAAAGAGCTCAGTGACAGCACTGAGGCCCTGAGTTCAAGCCCCATGACCAACAACAACAACAGAATCCTGTGAAATAACTCGATGGAAAGTGCTTCTAGAACCATGACTTGGTTGGGTAGAGATATCAGTTTTCTGCAGTTGTCTTGTAGAAGTGAGCATTGTGCACTGGATATGGGTCCCTTTAGGAAGGCTTTGCTCCGCAGAAATACAAGGCATGTGCATTGGGGATCCTTTCCTTTCACTTCCCTCCATGCAGCACCCATTATCATAGAAACTTCCCTGGCCTTGACAGCTGTGCTTCAGACCTGGAGTGTTTTGGAATGGAACACTTTTCTTATCAATTAGAGGCACACGGGACGGATGGAAGGGTGGCTAGACCTAGGCTTTTCTTTTACACTGCTGGTTTTATGTTCTCTTTCATCTGAGTTTAGATTCTGCATTCATTTTCAGATTTCTCCAATTATCTTAAAAAAATCAATCAGCTCTAATTAGTTTGCTTTAATAATGTGTAATTTAATTATTCTTAGTATCTCTCCAGTTGACTCCCAGTTGTGGTGCTTCTACAGACCATGGGAAAATGTGTAACAAATGTGAGATGAGAGCATTGTCAGGCAGGGAGCTCTTCCACTGGGAAGTGAGAGCCTGCAGTGGGAGCATTCCCAGGACTAACAGGCACACCCTCAAGATCTGCCTCCAACACTGTCACTACTCTCTCTTTTGTTTCCTTTCCTGACTTCCTTCCTGCCAGTGATATGTGACATATTTCTCAGCAGATCAAATGAGCTCCTGACACCTGATTGCCGAGTGCTTCTTGTTTACAGTTGCTTTCCAAGGACACCTAGACAAGCTGGAAAGCTTAACTTGAAGTAATTAAATTTGCATCTGCTCAGTGACAGGACTCAAAGGCATTTCTCCCCTTACATATGAATCTCATTGTAGAGTCCCTACTGTCTTTGGCCATATAGCATCCAAAAAAGGCAAGATATGGACAGGTAAACAAACATTGGTTCAGTCTGCTGCCTGTCATTAAATGATGAATATTAAATAAGATCACTTAGACTCCTTTCTTATCAGAATTTCTTTTTACCTACTTGTTTAGCCAGATTTAGAAGCGATTTTAAACTGTAGCTTGGAGATTATTAAAAAAAATTCTATCTTTTTAAAGGAAAACAAACATTGCTGAACAATCTGGATTGGCTTAGTACCCTTTGGATTATACATTTCTCACGAATGCTAATGAATAATTCAGCAAAGCCAAACACAATCTGCTGGTGGTATGTAGTATTATTCACACTTGCTGATGAATAATTCCCTTTGGCTTTTATAGGGCAGCACTAAGGAGTGACTTCTGAGACTCAGATGGGTTATTATTGGGCTATTTGTCAGTGTCCTGGGGGCATTGTGAGCCAAAGCTCAACTTGGCTTCTCACTCCAAATACCTTCTCCAAGTCTTCTGGGAAACATGCAGCTCTCATTGTCCCAGCTTTTTAGCTTTAGAATGTTGCTATGAAAGGAGTTGTAACAGGACTTAGCTCCGTTATAATTTCATTGATGTAGTTCCTTCATTGTTTCATCTTTCTTAAGTAGCTTAAAAGGTACAAACTACAGAATGTGGCCTTGTGTATATAGAAATGAGTTTTCATGTGCCATATTGTGGGAGGAAATGTTGAGTATGTAGGAGAGACATAATGTCCTGGTGAAGGATACTCAAGGTCTTTTTGTATAAATAACTAGTTAACTCTCTTTCCACTATCTTCTTTTCGTTCTTTTCCACTGTATTCTCAGATGTGCATTTTAGTGAATATTTTCTGTTGCTGGTATTGAGTGAGGATGATACTGCTTTGGACAAGGTTCAATTTGATTACTCTTAGAATGGCTTATAAACTAAGTATATGATGTGATTCAGTGGAGGTCTAGGTAAGTGACCCTCATCCATTTCTGAAGTCAGGAATGTATGACCTCATGTTACTAAGCTGGAGAATCTCAGGATAGTGAATGTGGATCTATGTATGCCTAAGTGTATGCGTCCCTTAGCAGTCATGCTGTACATGTTGCATGTGTAACTAGTTATTTATATGACATCAGTGAGATACACTTGGCCTTGGTAATATTGTTTCCGGAAGCCTCTACCTGCCTCAGCTTTTACTTGCTTCTTTGAGAGCACACTGGATAATGTCAGATGTCTTAATGTTCTATTAGATGGGAATCAGGTGATCAGTTCTCCGATGGAATGAAGTAGAAAGAAGTGATGGGTCTCATTTTCTGGTCAACACACTGAAGAGCTAGTATGCCACTTGGTGCCTTCCCTTTCCTCCCTGCTTCTGTCTTGAAGGCTATGAATTCCACATGGTGAAGTCTCATTACAGACTGGGTCCATGGATAGCTACATGTATTTGAGCCTGCCTTCTTCTCACAGACCCATACTGGATAGGTAATGAACAGGGAAAGGACCCTTGTTGCAGTAAATCCCTGAGAGTTGGGAGTTTATTTCTTGCCACAGTGTCTAGATTGTGGCCACTAATTTAGAGTAATTAGTGATGGAGAGCTGTATTTGTACTACCTAGGATGTTAAACAAAATTTCTTGTAGCTTTATGGAATATAATAGGTTATATAAAATTTCAAAAATTAAAGTAATAAATTGTATTTCTATATATTTTGACACACAAAGTAATACAGTGTTTGAATACAATGTAAAATAAATCAATCAATTTAACATATCCATTACCTCAGATACTTACTATTTTTTGGTGGGGTCATTTGACATTTACTCTGATTTTGAAATGTACAATACATTATTATTTACTATATTTACCTAAAGTTGTGCAATACATTCCCAAAGTCAAATACATTCCCAAAGTCAAATACAACCACCACTAACAAAAACAGTAGTCCCTTGTCTAATTGAGACACTGATAGCTTTGCTTATCATTTACCCATTTTCCCTACACCCTCAACCTATTAGCTACTATTGGACTCTGCTTTTTTGAGTTTGATTTCTTACCTTTTACATTTAAGTGAGAAAGTCTGATATTTGTTTTTCTGTGCCTAGCTGATTTCACTTAACCTGATGATCTCTAGATCCATCCATGTTGTTACAAATAAACTTTCTCATGGCTGAACATTTTAGTTCATTTATTGAGTCAGCAGTTAGGTTGACTCTGAAACTAGGTTATGTGAGGTGTATTGCAGACATTTTTTCCACATGCTCATTACACATTTTTTGCATACGCAGAAGCAGGATTGCTAGATTGAATGGTAATTGTATTTTTTAGCTTTCTGATAAACCAACATATACATTTCCATAATGGTTGTACTAATTTACATTTCTCCCTACAGTGAACAAGCCATCCCTGTTGTTCATATCTTTGTCAGTGCTTGTCATCCTTTGTCTATCTCACAGGTATATGGTGATATGTCATTCAGTGATATTAACACTTTTTCATATACCTATTGACCATTTTATATATCTTCTTTTGAGAAATATCCATTTAGATACATTGCTTATTTTTGTTTTGACCATACTAGGGTTAACTCGGGGCCTTGTCCTTGCTAGGCAAGAGGTCTGCCACTTGAGCCATGCCCCCAACCCCCAGCCTTCTTTGCTTTTGTTACTTTTTGAGATACAGTCCTACTTTTTGTCTGCTCTGGCTTAAACCTAATTCTTCCTATTTACACTGCCCACTGTAGTTAGGATGACAAGCTTTGAGCCATCATGCCTAGCTTTTTATTGATTGAAGTGGGGTATTGTGGAGTATACTTGCCTGGGCTGCACTTGAATCTTGATCCTTTCAATCTCACTCTCCTGAATAGCTAGGATTACGTATGTGAGCCATTTTGTGTACCTCCATTGCCCATTTTCAATTGTATTGTTCCTCCCCCCCTCCAGAATATCCAAGTCCCTTATATATTTTAGATTTTTTTTGCCAGTCCTGGGTTTGGACTCAGGGCCTGAGCACCGTCTCTGGCTTCTTTTTGCTCAAGGCTCGCACTCTGCCACTTGAGCCATAGCGCCAATTCTGGCCATTTTCTATATATGGTGCTGGGGAATTGAACCCAGGGCTTCATGTATACGAGGCAAGCACTCTGACCACTAGGCCATATTCCCAGCCCCTATATTTTAGATTTTAACCTCTTAGCAGATGTATGGCTCACAAATACTTTTTCTGAACCATAGCTTCTGTTTATGCTGTTAACTGCTGTCTTTGTTATGTAGGAATTGTTTGTTGCTTTATTTCTTTTGTGGAATTGCACTGGCTAGGACTTCTAGGGCACTTTGTCTTATCTGTCTCTTTGAGGTTAGGGTTTTAATTTTTCACCAGTGAATATAACTTTTTTATTTTTAATGAATAATTATTGTCAAAGCGATGTACAGAGGGGTTATAGTAAGACAGTGGGTACATTTGTTGTTCAACTTGTTACCTCCTCCCTCATTCCCCCATCCTCCTTTCTTTCCCCTCCCCCTGCCCCATGCGTTGTTCAGTTGGTTTATACCAAATGGTTTTGTTAAGTATTGCTTTTGGAGTGAATTTTAAATATGAGCTTCCTATATATGGCCTTCATTGTATTGAGATGCATTTGTTCTATTTTATTATACATTTTTATACTGGTTTTTTTTTTTGCTACTATGAAATGGTGGATTAAGTACTTATTCTGCATTTTATGGATTGATCATATGCTTTTAGACCTTCATGTAGAACATAATTTTCTCTCAGACTTGGAAGGACAGAAAAAGTTTATGCCATTAATTGTTAAAGAATCTGTAGCAGAAATAACATTAATGTAAACAAGTCTTAAAAATAAAGGCATGATTAATAAGTAGAAACAGGGTTGAAGCCATACTGAGTAATAGTGAAATTTGTTAAAAGTTAAACTTCATGTAATTTGAACTATTGTCAAAAATAGCAAGATGTTAAGCTATAATTATTGTCTTTGCTGGTAGCTTTGAAGGTCAAGCCCTTGAGCTAATTAGGCATTTGCTTTAAAATGATTGCCAAGAAGCAAGGCATGTCGTATAATACTTTGTTGTACAAGCTTGTATTGCTACAAGCCTGTAATTCCAGGTACTTAGGGAGGCAGAAGTCAGGAGGATTGTGGTCTGGGGTTGGTCCCTGAAAAACAAAAAAGAATCCCTATCTGAAAAATTACTGAAGCAAAATACTGGGGATGTGGCTCAAGTGGGAGAGTGCCTCCTTAACAAGTTTGAGACCCTGAGTTCAAATATTAGTACTATCAAAAAGAAAAAAAGTAGATTGTAAAGAAAGAATTTAATAAGGGACATTTATGACCCACAAAGCTGAATCTATTTTTGGTTCTTTATAGAAAAAAATTTGTGGACTTTCTGTTTATACATTCAAAATCTTCACATACTAAAAGCTCATTACTAGGCATTATTTGTAGTGGTAGCAGCCAAGTTAAGTAAAGTTAAGGAAGATAAAGCCAGCTACTATGCAATAATCCTTAAGATATTTAAATTAAGAAAGCAAGGTGTAGAATAATGTTATTGTTTGTGTAAGTACTTGTAGATAGATAGAATATATTGTAAAGATTCAACAGTAGTTAACTTCTTTGGGAAAGAAAATGGAGTTTTTCCAGGGTTAGACCTATTAAAAGTATTTTTCATTGCTGTTATTCATAATAAGATTTCCATCAACTTATGTATGGATAAGCAGAATGTGCTATGTATATGTATTCATCTATGTGGTGTGATAGGGAATTTGAAAATAAATCAATTTTCTTTTGAGGAAATCTTAATTCAAGAAGGTAATTGAATATTCAAATATTATCTTTAAATTTTTAAAGATAATATTTCTAGACTCAAGCCCAGCAACCAATGTGTGTTTGTGCATTCCACTTTTCAATCCATGTGGAATAATTTGTTTTAGGACTCATCTTTCTTCATCTTTCCCCTGGCTCCCCTCCCCCACCCCAGCCTCCCAACCACTAATGGTACAGCAATTTCATGGTTGCACAATAATTTTAACCCTGTCTTCTGACCCAGCTGTGTGGTTGCATTGTATCTTCAGGGCAGGAAGGTAGCTTGCAAGGGACAATATCAACTGTCCACAATTATTTTAATGTCTCGTGTGAAATGATAAATGGAGTTTGTAGTTATAAAAAAGGCAAACCTATTCTTCCCAAGGTAAAAAGAGAACACAAATAAAATTTACACAGTCATATGTGACTTTATTTTTTACTTTTTAAAGAATGCAATTTTATTGAGTTTTTTTCCCCTAATCAAGGATACACTTCTAATGTCAGCATTTTTTTTTTTTTTTTTTGGCCAGTCCTGGGCCTTGGACTCAGGGCCTGAGCACTGTCCCTGGCTTCTTTTTGCTCAAGGCTAGCACTCTGCCACCTGAGCCACAGCGCCCCTTCTGGCCGTTTTCCATATATGTGGTGCTGGGGAATCGAACCCAGAGCTTCATGTGTAGGAGGCAAGCGCTCTTGCTGCTAGGCCATATTCCCAGCCCTCAGCATTTGTTTTGATCCTATGGAATAAAGATAAGTAAAATGTGAAAACAAGTTATAGCTAGCTACTCCTCTAGGAACTTAACACTTCTTTGTTATTGATATAATTGAAAAAAATCCTTCCTGGTTTTCATCTGTATTACTTGCTTTATAAACAGTAACTTCATGTAATTTATGAGATATTTGCTGGGATCTTCCTGATCCTTGGAACTCCCATAATTGGGCTGCTATCTTCCTTTTTATGATTTGATGCCACTTTATGTTTGGGTCCTTCTTAGTTAACAGCAATTCTGCCACCTACTGATGCATTTCCTAAGTATACTGCTACCTTGAGAGGTAAGAAGTGAGGGGTATAATGTGCATGTAGGAAATGTTTAACCCAGACCTATAACTATGACTTGCATAGTTCTTTGAATAAAGCTTACTATTTCCTCAGTTGGGGAGTTCTGGATTATGGAAGCAGCTACTTTTTCTTTTTATCTACTGCTTTCTTCTGTCACTTGAAGCTAGGATTTCTGTGCTAGCTTTCCTAGTGACAGGAGATATAGCTGCATCTGGTTCTGGGATTTCTCTTGAAAAGTGTCTGTCCCTCCTTCTTCATGTTCCCACTGCTTGCTACCTACTGATCCACAGCCACAGGCTGTTTTTGTTGCAGCTTCTGTACCAACCTGGTACCTGGCTGTGTGCAGTGAGTGCCTTTCTTTCATTTTGTACCTTGTATTTATCCTTAGAGTGCTAGGTTTTGAGGTGTCCTTTACAATCCATCATTTACCAGGGCTCTATTTGTTAATTTTACAAGTTTAAAACTATAAGTTTGTAGATAAGTGATATAAGCCCATTTATTTGACTCGTTAAAGCTGTGGAGTATCTTGTGGCTCTTTTGAGATTGATCTCCCATAATCCAGCAGAGGCAACAGAGTGCCAGAGATTCTTCTTCAAGATTCCAGAGTAACTTAATTACATAGCTGAGCCTATCATTTAGAATTCCAAGTCCAGAGTTTTTTTCCATGAACAGATGGTCTTAAAAACTCACAGGTACCTTGAATTTAAGGGTAACTTAATGGTGAATCAGGAGAAGAATGCTATATACCAAGATAAAAAAGAACGCTCCATTAAAATACCTCAACAGTGAAATACTTTGCAAGAAAGTAATGAGGAGGTATTTAAATTTTTATTTACCTTTTTTTTTTGTTTTATGCCAGTCCTGGGGCTTGAACTCAGGACCTGGGCACTGTCCATGAGCATCTTTTGTTCAAGGCTACCACTTTACCACATGAACCACAGTGCCACTTCTGGATTTTCTGTTTATGTGTTACTGAGGAATGGAACCCAAAGTTTCACACACTCTAGGCAAGCACTCTACCACTAAGCCACATTCCTAGCCTTTATTTATTTTTTTTTCTAGCCAAAGGAAATCACAAATTTTCCTTTAAGTACTCTGACAACAGCCTATTTAGTGATACTAGGATAATATGACTGATAATGATTGTTCCTTGTGATTGTCATTGTTAGAGAAGACAGAAAATGAAGGGTTGCTGACTGAGGAGCTTGTGTTATAATAGCCATGTTAGATGGCTATGGGCCAGCCAGTACCTACATCTTTTCTAGGTACATGGGCTGACCTGTTACTTTTCTAGTGTGTGTACAACATGTATTAGAAGAAGTAATTATTTTTCACTGACTGACTATGACCAAGATTAATAGCTCTTGAAAGGGCTATAATGAAAGACTGACCCAACTGACTTCTACATTTTTCTTTATTTATCCTGCTCTCATCCCTGTCACCTTTGGGTATCAGCCAAATGTCATTTATGTGAGATTTGCCCCTTTTATGTGAAAGGCCACTCTTTCTTAATGATGGGAGGTGATTAAGGCTGCAGGGCTGAGGAACCTGGACAGTTGATATAATCCAGAGGACAGTGCCTTCAGGTTTGTAGGAGTCATAGTCCTGGGGTACTCACTCCTAAGGGAGTCAGAGCATGGAAATATTTAGCTATCTAGTCCAGGTCATAGAGGTGTAATTGAGATATAACGGGGTGCAGGTCAAGGACTCATTGTCAAATCCATGTATTTTAGTGGCTTTTCTGTGTGGAATGTGTGTCTTATTCAGAAAAGAATATTTTAACTGAAATTGTCCACTGTATCTAGTTTTATGAAAGTTGTAAGCTCCTTATGGTAGATTCCAACCAAAGTCTCAGATCACTTCTTGATTCTATCTGTCCTGGATGTCATAGGACATGCAGCTGTCAAAATGAGGTTGCACTTCTCATTTCACCCTCCCTCCAAGCTAGTTGTGACCATATGACTGTAAGGTTCCTTAAGCTGTTTGTGCTCTTTGCCCTTTTCTTCTGAGGCCCTTCCCTTTATTTTGCTGGCTGGAATATCAGTGCTGCGTTTAGATCTTGAAGGTGAGGGTCTGACCTTAGAGTGGAAAGCTAGAAGGGACTTAGGTCTCTAAGGACTTCATGAGAGCCACCATACAAGCCTGGTTAAATCACTGCTGTGGGATTTTCTGTCACTTGTAGGCAAATCTAAGCCTAAATAATATATTATTTCTGTATATTGCACAATAAGAAAATCCCAGCCAGTCCAATCTTGTCTCCCATCCCCAGTATTAATATCGGAATTTAAACACATCCTCTTCTATCCTTTATGTTGTGTCAAATTAAATGAACTACAGAAAAAATAATGCAAGAATTTAAGAACTAAGGACCTGAGAGATATATTAGTGCAAGATACATATGAGAGCGGGATTAGCAAGAAGAAGGCTCAAAGAGAAAAATAACACAGGTGGAGAATGATGGCCAGGACTGACCTCACTGGCCTTCTCTAATAGTCAGGTCAGGGAGCCCTTACCACCTGCCTATATTGGTGGCTGCAACAGCTTCTTTTCCTAGATTATTAGCAGGCCTCCGGGATTCAACTTCTTCTGGTTTCTTAAGGCCTTGGGGAGCTTTTTAAATTTTCGGGCTTCAAATGTCAAGTCTCTATTCAGTGCTTTCAGGTCCCATGAGTGATACTGCTGTTTCTATTTTGCCTGACCATCTTTGCATGTGGCCATAGTATTATTTACACTAGATAATAAGCTCTGTTATCCTGAGTTGCAAATTGTTATTAACACCTCATTTAAAAAAAGAAACACTTAGTTGTATAATTATTTTTAACTGATCAAAAATACTCTGGTAAAGAAAAGCAGCTATTTGGTTCACTGTTTTCATTAGCATTTATAAAGTGAACTGTGGTGAGAGAGGTATTCTATGCAATGTTTTTCCTTGCTGTTTCTTGCCTTTTAATTTGAAGAATGGCAGGGTCTTGTCTTTTGTTCACACCAGTCAAAGTCCATTCAGCTGTAAAGAGAACAGGATGCTCTTTGTGTACTCAGAACGTTTGAATGCTTGTGGTCACACACTGGTTGCTGTTTAACTACAATAAAATTGTGACCAAAGGAGATAAACATTTTAAGGATGAATGACAGGGCTGTTAATCTGAAATGAAAGCAAGTTTTGTAGCATTGTTGTTTTTAGCTAACACATATAGCTAGCAGTCACGGATATGACTTTTACTTCTGAAGATAGTGAATGAAGTCTGTGTTTGTAGCTTAGTTATAAAAATCACTAGGTATTTTAAAAAAACTAATTTTTAAAATAGTGTTGCATATGTTTATGCACACATGCACATGTTTTTATGACATTTAGTATAGTGGCTAAAATGAAGTTAACACATATACATTACTTCACAAATTTAGCATATTTTTTAGTGTGAGAATTTAAAATTTTCCTAGCAGTTTCCAAGTATCTCCATGTTTTACAATAGATTACTGGAATGTCATTGGACAGTTTAAAAAAAAAATCTTTGGACATTTTCAGTAGTTGATTATTTTATATTAAAAAAGCATTTAAACTCATCTAAACTGCCCCCAAAGAACTTCCAGAAATATGCTTGATGTGTTTGCTAAGCTCAGTCATGTTATGTGTGTGTAACTATTTATGAATCCAAGTACTGGGTGTACATAAATAATATACCCAAGAGTATTATCTAATAAAAGAGATTTTAGGCTTTTAAAAAGTAACTATAAATTCAGAACATGTTCTATCTTTAACTCCAATCTTCAAAACAAATTAGAATGGATATTTATTGTATTCATGTATATACTATATACATGAAACAGGAACAAGATGCTAATCAAAAAGGGGCATTCACGTTGTTAATTTTGTTGTGATATGGAGGGAAGAAATAATTTTTGAAAAAATTTTCCCCTGTAGAAATGTAAAGGAAAAATCTGTTTCCTGCTGACATCAGTCATGTGACCCTTTGAGATAAATTAGTTGTAGTGAGGATGCCTTGATGTTGGAGTGTTATTTATTTTCTGGGATATGAAATATGCAAGAATTTACTGTTGTCATAGTACTGGGGTGTGTTTGCCTTGTTGGATGGCTTTTCTCTTTCCCAGGATAACAGAAAAAAGAAAAAAATGACAGTGTTTACTTTACAAATGTCTTTTCCTCTTATGAAATCACATGTCATAATAAAATAGGAATTTTAAGCTTTTTCTGCTTGACACATAGGTGTAAAATGATTAATGAAAGCTGAAACTGTCTCAGGTTAGGAGGGACATTAGGGACAGGTGGTGTCCTTGGTGAAATAAGTACTTCATATGCTATCAGGAAGGACTCAGGTTGTAGGCCTTTGTTTTCCAGATATTTTTTGAGTTTACAAAAGAAGTTAGAAATGGTGGACTTTGATTTGAAGGACTACTATTATAAAGCTGTTTAATGTCTTTAAATATTTTTTTAAATATTTAATTTTAAAAAAAAATACTGGAATTAATAAAACCATATGGTCCAAATAATACTGTCAGACTGGAAGGAGTGGAAGGCCTGTCTTATTTGCAACCTCTGTTATTTGGAAAGGTTATGTAATCTTATATCTACAGGAGATGTTAGGATTCCACTCCAGGGAAGTTGACCAGTCCAACAAATGGTGTGTAGGTTAATACTTGATGCTATCTACAGAAAAGGCCAGGATTTTGCCTTATCACCCTAGGGTAAGGCCCCTAGCCCACAAACTAAATCGTATGTACATTTAGCTTCAATCTGTTTATGTTACCTCACTTGAGATTTTAACTGATAGGTAGAACTCCTGAGACAGAGAAATTCCTCAAACAGGATTAACAGTACCTAAAGCAAGGAAACAGAAGAAAAGGAACCCAAAGAAATAAGATAGCAAGGAGAGCAGAAAATACTTTTAAAGCTTCAAAACAAATGGTAATGAACAGTCCCAGAATGGTTAGGGGGATCCTATATACATAAAACAGGAACAAGATGCTAATCAAAAAGGAATACTCACAGTTGATTATAATATAGTAATATATAATTTAGAATATATATTATATTAATAATCTTGTATATATTAGGTGATATAATACTTATTTAATAAAATATATAACATATAATATACATACATGCAATATAAATAATAACTAAAATATATTGCATATATTATATTATAATATATTTATATATGGTAAATATATTTATATAGTATGCAATATTTATATTATTTATATTTATATATGTATACATTATTTTTATTTATATATAGATATCTACACATAGATGTTTATAGATTATATACACTATCTATATGTGTATTCTCTAGATTATCTATCTATATCTATATGTAAAAAATGTCCTTAGAGATATAGTCTACATAATTAAAAGTGGGAGTTGCTTTTTTTTTTTTTTTGGCCAATCCTGGGGCTTGAACTCAGGGCTTGGGCCCTGTCCCTGGCTTCTCTTTTTTTTTTTTTTTTTTTTCTCAAGGCTAGCACTCTACCACTTGAGCCATAGTGCCACTTCCAGCCTTTTCTGTTTATGTGGTGCTAAGGAATCGATCCCAGGGCTTCATACATACAAGGCAAGCACTCTACCATTAAGCCATATTCCCAGCCCCTGGGAGTTGCTTTAAAGTAATCTAGGAAACAAATGATAGGCTGAGGGAGAATAGATAGAATAAGGTTAGCAAAATGTTGGTAATTGTTGCTGAGTTGGATAATACATATCTGGGAATTATGATACAATTCTCTCTACTCGTGTGTATTTAGAATTTTCTATTATAAAGAAAAAGGGGGAATAATAGCCAGACACCTGTAATCCTAGCTACTCTGGAGGCTGAAAGCTGAGGATCTCGGTTGGAAGCCAGTCTGGAGAGGAAAGTCCATGAGACTCTTATCTCCATTTAAAGCACAGAAAAAGGTGGAAGTGGCTCTATGGCTCTAGTGGTAGAGTGCTAGCCTTGAGCAAAAGGAGCTCAGGGACAGTGCTCAAGCCCAGAGTTTAAGACTTGGGACTGGCAAAAAAAAAAAAAGAAAAGATAAGAAAAAAAATTAGCAAGAAAGAGCTTTCAAAATGTAATAATATAGTAGGAGTAAGAATTTTAATAGACATACTAGAAAATAAAATTGGAGACCTTTTTTTAGAAAGTAGGAAAATAGGAAAGGATAAAAGAAGAAAGATAAAAAATTAGAATGTCTATGTTGTTTGATATTTAACTCTAGGAATTACAAAATAATTAAAATATCAGTAGGGAAGAAATTAACAAAGAAATGCTACAATGTAATTCCTTGTTCAGAAAAATAACATTCATTTCTAGATCAGAAGGGCTCACTAAGTGCTTGGAGAAGGATGAAATTGATTCCACCTGAAGTACATCATTATGCAATTTCACAACTTTAATGGAATGACTCTCCTAAGAGTTGTCATGCAATATTGTACTGTCCAGGCCCTCCTGGATCCCACCATTATGGATAATTCATCTCTTGTTTTGCTAAATAAGAAGGATATGATGATCAATTGTCAGGTTGAGAAAAGGGATCGGGGTCTAATGTCTGCATGTAGACTTCCATCTAGTCTTCCTATTTTCTCAACTCTACTTTCAGAGACTGAGCCTTTGGGTTCTGGTTTGTGTAATTCCCCAAGCCTTTCTGGAGATGATAGTACCAGTGATATCACTTCATACTGGTCTTCCCTTTTCTCCATTGGTGTCTGCCCTGAGAGATGGACTTTGTCTATTAGTTATCATTCCCTTTGCTTCTTAACTTTTTGAGGTTTATCTTTTTTTTTTTTTTTTTTGCCAGTCCTGGGGCTTAGACTGAGGGCCTGAGCACTGTCCCTGGCTTCTTTTTGCTCAAGGCTAGCACTCTGCCACTTGGGCCACAGTGCCACTTCTGGCCATTTTCTATATATGTGGTGCTGAGGAATTGAACCTAGGGCTTCATGTATAGGAGGCAAGCACTCTTGCCACTAGGCCATATTCCCAGCCCTGTAGTTTATCTTTTGTCTGCTGTTAATCTTCTCTTCCTTTCTCTCCCTATTTGTCCTTAAAGATTTCTTTCCCATTCTTTCCTCTCTCCTTCCCTCTCTTCCTTTTCCTTGGGTTTGAACTCAATGCCTCTTGATTGCTAGACGAATGCTCTGTCACACTCCCACTCCTTTTTTTTTAAATTTTTTCAGATAGTTCTGCAAACTTTCTCCAGGCTGGTCTCAAACCTCTTATCTTCCTGCCTCCATCTCCCATGTAGCTGGGATTTCAGTTGTGGGCTACCATGCTTGTTTTAATTCTTTTACAGGCATTTTAATAAGGTTTTAAGAAGGACTGAAGTGAATGTTTGAAATTACCATGTTTAAATAAAAGTTAATTTGTTGCATCAATCATTTATTTGGCTATCAGTTTCTTAAGCCTTTTTTTTTGAAAATCAAATTATATTAAAAAGACCATGTATTATGTATAAATTCATCATCTTTGTGTACTGTTAAATGAATTGGTTTATTTCTACCTTGTATGAAACATTGTGGCCCTTGAACACTCACTCAAGGTAGCAATACATTCTGTACTGTTTTTGGCCTTATTATAAGCACTGGTTGTGTGCCTTGTTATAAGCATAGAGCTAATCTTTCTTATTCTGCTTGTGTATTCCCTATGGCTACTGATGGATCTGAGTTCAATAACTACTTGGTGATCAAAGTATGCTGCTTAGATTTTTATTACTTTGTTTTTATATATGTTATGTGACTTATGTCAATACCTTCTGAGCCTGTTGCTCTGGGATCAGTAGGAAGGAACAAGTTTAATAAGGAGGCTTTGGATATAATATTGATAAGGTTAAATATGTTGTTGCTCTTAAAAGTTTTTATTGAAGATTTTAATGTAATTATGGAATTTTCTGTCATATTTATAAAGAGGAAAAATAGAGACCTCAGAGAGGAGACATCTGGGACTTTAAGTTGCGTTTTTTGATTGCCTAGATGGACTAATTCAAAGTGGGTTTGCTTATGACTTACCTGTAAACAGCACTCCTGTTTATTTAAGCTCTTGCCTTTTAGCAGAGCACAGCTTCAATTGTTCAGATTGTGCCTCCTCTCCTGTGTAAGTAACAATGCTGTCATTTTCTCTAAAGTCACCTTTTTATTAAAGAAACTCTTTAATAGTTCCACATATTCTGTAGTTATGCATTTCTGTGAGTGCTTACAGACCCCAGCAGTGTTTAATAAATTATTGAACTTTGAAGAACCTTTGAGAAGCAAGGGCTTTATGTGACTGAGCAGCAGACATGAAAAAACGCTATCCTCCAGAGTATCTAAGAGACAGAAATAGAGGCTTGATCAGACAATATAAGCACCGAGTGAATGATGGTAATACCATGAAATATTTACACCCCTCAAGCATGCTAGGGTGGGGAGGAGAGTGTGTGCATTTTTATCGTTTGGGGTTGAACCTGACGCCATACAACTCACTACCCTATGATCTTAAAAGCAAAACAGAAAGAATAAAAAAAAGAGTGAGAAAGAAAAAGAAAGGAGAAGGAAAATGAGAAGGGGAGTGAAGAATATTATTTGGTGATACTTTGTTGTCTGCAGTGTCTTGTCACAAAAGAAAGGCTCATTTTATAGGCAGTAACCATACCAACAGTCAAGTTCTGATCAGTCCTTAAAAAAATGAGACTGAAAGTACCAGAAATGGACTCTTGCTGCTATAAGTGTAAAGTTTTAATCAAGATTTCTGATTTAATATGTCCTAAAAGGTATCACTTTATTATCTGCAAAAAGACAAAGTTGAGTGGCAAATCAGTGAACAGTCTAATATGATTTTATTTTCAAACAATATACAGTTTATTTCTCATAGGATAATACTTTAAACTTGAGATGAATGTCTTCAATAAATTAGCATTTAGAGAAAATTAATATTATAGAAAAAAATACCTGGATTATTTAGAGGTGTTTGGAAGATTCAAGCTAAGATACTTAGATAATTTCTAATACCTTCCAGTACAGAAAAATAAAAGAAGCAAACTAGAGTCAAAACCTCTCTGCATCCTATTTTGTGTGTTTTCTTTTACTGATGATATAATTCAATATTATTAAAAATGATTATTGTTAAAGAATAAGGTTTGACAATTGTTTTTTGTTGAATTTAATCTTACTTTTAATTTGTATAAAATACCACAGATTAGGTTTGGAAGGCATTTCAATATGTCTGTTTTTTGTTTTTTAGTTGTAGAAGAATGAGTTTTGTATTGGTAAGAAAGCTCAGATTGACTGTAGTCATCTGGCTTTAGGGGGTCTTGGTCTTTGTTCTGTCATGAGTATTGTAGATGTAGATATACATTATACTAAAGTAGGATTTTTTTCTTCTACTTTTTCACTGTTATTGTAAAGGTGATGCTCAGAGGTTCAGAGGGATTACGGTTACATAAATTAGGTAAAGTACATTTCTTTTTGGACAATGTCACCCAGCTAGGATTTTTTTTTTTAAACCCCCTGAATACATAGTCCTAAGTTGGCAAGTTTTTCTCTTGCCAAGATAAGGAAGTAATATTTGAAGGGAAACTTTCGTGAGGACTGTCTTTGCAGCTGTAATATATGCCAGTAGATTATAAGTAAGGGGGAACTATTTAAAGTCTTTACCATTTATAATGTAGGAACACACTGCATACAAAGAAGTTTATAATCTAAGAGATGCACATCGGTGAAATATAATACACATTTTTTTCTGAAATGATATATCAACTGAATAACAGATATTTATTTATTTATTTTTGCTAAAGTGATACTTTGCAAACAATTTTTGAGTGATACGGATTTCAGTACCATCTCTGCCACTTACTTGTTTGCTTTCTGGCAAGTATTGGATCTAATACTCATTTTTCTTATCTACTAGTGAAGCCAGTGGCAATTTGTGACTTGGGTTGTTAAAGCTTCCAAGCATTCAGCATAGTACCAAGCAAGTGGGAGTCACTCAGTAAATAGCTCCTTGCCTCTTCCTCTTCACTCACCAAAAAGGCTTTATTTAGAAGGTTAGGCTTCTCTAAGCTTTTGATTGATAGAGAAAATGAATCAGTGAACCAGAGGGTGCTGGAGGACTGTGGACAATCATGTGAGAAGGTAGGAAGTGGTGTGTATGTGTGTGTGTGTGTGTGTGTGTGTGTGTGTGTGTGAGGTGTGGATGGACAGAGAAAGGATGGTCTGAATTCATTGATTCATAAGCCTCATGTAGTGTTCGTGATTGGAGATATCATCTGAGCTTCCACTGTTGTTATTTGCTTCTTCAAATTGGAGTCAGCATCTGAAAAGCTGAGAATCTGTTTCTTCTTGTTCTCTTGTTGAACATCTCACTCTTTTAAGTGTGAAATATTAGAGAAGTTTAATCTAGGGCAGTTTTTCTATTCTCAAGTTCTGTCTCTGGCTATAATTGTAATACAGTGTGATGATAGCAATCCCAAATTTCTTATTGCTGATATTGTGCTCATTTTCACTGAAGTCTATATATGTGCAGTGTTACATTGTTCGCTGGGGCTTCTGTGGTGACACATAGACCAGAGCCCCGCCTTTCAAGGAGATTAATGGTAGACCAGTGAAGTTTGACTTATTAGGAGCGTTACTTTTTGTCAGAAGAAACAAGCCAATAAACAGTAAATAACATGAAGTTAATAAATAAGATCATGTCTCATAGTGGTAAACAGTATGGCATGTTAATGACTGAAGGGTGGGGTACTTTAGAGCGGTCTCAAGTGTCCTTTGATGTGAAATCCAGGAGATGACAGTAGCATTCATTCCAGCCACTGGGACAAAGCTGCCAGAGGTGTTTAAGCTCTCAGAGTAGGGCATCAGAGGTGACCAGTAGTTAGAACTTAAGGAGAAAGAGGCAAACAGAAGGAAGGAGGCCAGAGTGCTGTGTGGCTCATAGGCTGTGATGACATTTAAATTTGGAGGGTTTGAAGGTGGGGGTGTGAAGCTACCTGAGCTGATTTGTATTTTACAAAGTTTTCTCTGGCTGCTGGATGAGGAATGTTGGAGGGCCTATGTAGAATTTGAAAGAAAACTGGGGAAAGATATGCTGATGACTTTGTTCAGGTAGCAATTATGGAAGTTTTGAAGTAAACTGATTGGGTTTACCTTGAGAATGGGGAAGGAGAGTTGAAAGGAAATTTGATTCCTTTAAGGTAACACCAGGTTTTTAAGTGACTATTGTGGCTATTTACTGAGATCAGAAGACTGAGGAAGAAGGCCTTGAAGGAGGGAGAGGGTATTAGGGTGAAGTCAAGTGCTTTCTTTTGGGCAGGTGTGATGCCTGTTTGACATTTAGGGGGTGTCAAGTAGACTGTTGGGAGAGAGGAACCTGATGGTCAGGGCTGGAGGTCCAGTATAAAAGCTGATGATGACTCATTTTATGAGTCATTGTTCTTTGGCCTATAATGAACTTCTAGGCTCAGCTTTCCTGAGCTGGTGTATGTATTCCTTCACCTTTTTCTCTCTTTGGGCTGTACTGTCAGACTGCTTCCAAGTCTAACAAACGCATTCCTTCCAGGCAAAAGCAAAAGATGACATATACCATGAGCCAGATTTTCCATGACAGACTTGTAAGGAACAAGATAATCTCATTGTTCCTTCTGCTACTTAAAATAAAGGTAGTATTGATTTTACAGTAGCAGTTTGGGTCCTAAGGCATGATATTGATTAAGCGTCTGGTGAGAATTTGTAGGGTAGCCTTTTTAGACCGGCAGCCACAGGGCATCTCCTCACTGGACCACGCCTCTGTGCTGACCTCCACTTTTAGAAGTGGTGGTTTTCTTAGGAATTCTTGGCCAGTTTAGTCTAGACATTGTCCAGAGCATTTATTTTACCTGATGGATGGCTCAATCCAGCCTGTTACTTTTAATCTGACCTTAAAGATTCAAACCAAATTCTTGTTCTGAGTAAATGTGAAGATTAATTTTGATACCTTTTAGATTTATTTTCTTATTAACAGCAATAGATTTCGTGTCAAGAAAGTGCTATAATATGACTGCTTTCTTTGTTTTTTTTCTTTTCTGATGCTACTATGGATTGTCTTTTAAACAGGGAAAAGTACTTTTTTAAAAAAACAAACAACCAAAAAAACAATGCCATTATTAAGCCCATGGGGCTCCTCAGTTTTAGTGTTACATCAAGGAGGGTAATTTTCCTTGTGCTTATTATAACGATGCATTCAGCACATAGGTCAGGCTTTATGACATTTATAGATCTTGTTCTGAAAATATCTTAGACAGTTTAATCATAGTCAGGAATAAATTGTTCACTGTCGTAAGCATTGGAAAAGTTTCCAGAAATCATCTTTAAAAAATAGCATTTTATGTATAAAGGTTTGACTGTTTAATGCAATAAGATCATCGATTTTTTTCCCTCCTATGTCTGGTAATTGTGGCTGGATTGTTAAATGAGTTACTATAGACTAAGGCACTTAGTGTAGTGTCTGACACATAGTAAAGGCTCCATTGCGATTAGCTATCATTAGTTGCCATAATGTGATATTAGCTGTAACCTTCTTTTATGTCTTCTACAATTCCTAACGCGGGTCTGGGCACACAGTATAATATTCAAGCAGGTGCTCAGTGACTGATTGATGTCTGTAGCATTTGGGATTTCTTTCTAACTTGTAACATCATAGCTTATTTTATATCTTTTTGAAAATGGTCTAGATACGTGACATTCTTTGATCCTTCACATGGTTACTTTCAAAATGAGCCATATGAATTTGAAGGTTCCCACATCTGCCTGTCTTTTTTTTGTTAGCTGCTAAAGAGAGTTTTTGTTTTAAATCTTTTATAAAAGGAGATAATAAATGTTAACATTCCTGGTAGTGCCTTTCACAAAATAAATATATTTGTCTCGGAGAAATGGCTTTTGGTCAGCTCTGCCTTTGCTGAGACAGTGTTGCAGCTCCTTTTGAGAGAGAAGGTGATTTCTAGTTATTCCTTAAAATAACCTAGATTATAGGAAGGGAATCCAATGCTCCTTTTAAATTTTCTTGTTGGTGTTTAAAACGGCAACTCTGCATAGAGGGACATTGGTTAAATGGATAGTCCTGTGGAAGTGGAGAAACAGCCTCTGTTTGGCTCATGTGCCCAGTCATTTTAGGGGTGGTTTATGAGTCATCTGAAATATGCATTTAATCTAGATTTGTAGCCCGCTGGCGAGGCTGCTGCTTTTTTATGATCTCAAATGTCTTGTCCATGTCAAAACTTGCTTTGTTTCTTTGTTTACTTTGAATCAGGGAAATGTTCACCACTACACTTGAATTCCTTCTCAAGTGTGCGTTTGGTCACATCACCCCTGGCTACCACCAGTACATGACTGTTTATTTTGGATGTCCTTTTCAGATGTTCAGCAAATTGAACCCACAATGAAGTTAATCTTGCTGCTTTGGAAAAGTACAGATTTACTTATTAGCTGCTTTCAGAACATTTGCATTCTCATGAAAGCAAGTATGTAATTCCACTGGCTTTTGGGCTCACATGTACAGTGGGTAGCTCTTTGAAGTCAGTATTCAGAGCAAATCAGAACTGTCGTGAAGTTCTTTTTGAGGTTAAAAGGGTAATAAACATGTATATGGCAAACATGAAAAGGTGATATTTCCTATTTTATTATGTCCCTTTATCTTGCCTTTTTATGAGAAGGAAGGAAGGAAAGGAAGGGGATGGCAGGAATGAGAACTACTTCTACTACTACTACCTTTGGAATTAAAGTTTTTGCTGCTTGTCTCCACATTTAAAGCATGCTGATTAAATGCCTGAGGGCCAGAACCATAACCATAGTACTTGGGCTGGTCCCTTAATTTCTTTGATTCTCAGTTTCATTATCTGTTAATTGGGGGTAATTATCTTAATGACTCCTGAGGTTTGTTTTGGAGATCCAGTGAATTAATTTAGATAAAGCAGTGTATTTGCTGTACAAGCATCAGCTATTATTTCTATTAGCAGTTAGTAATTGTACACACAACTAAGATGAAGGTGTCAATTATTAATCCAGGTCATTTATCTGTGATACACTGTAGGTACTATGTCTAACCCTATGGATATATATTAGCTAGCATAAGTTATTGCTGTGACAAAAATCAAACCTAAGTACTGTTCAATGACTGAAACATAAAATAGTGTTTCTTGCTTATGTAACTGTAATGAGTACTATAGACAGTGTGGTGCATTTATTTAGGGATGTAAGCTATGGAGGCTTTCTATCTCTAGCAAAGGACTTCAAAGGTCACCTTAGGTTATCTTCTTTCTGGCCAGTCAGAAGGGAAGAGAGCATGCAGGGATGTGTTTCAGAGTGTTTTATGGGCCAGACCTGGAAGTGGCACTCATCACTTCTGTTCACATTCCAGAAGCCAGACAGAACATAGCTGGAAGAGCAGGCAAGAGCAGCTATTCACCTCAGCTAGATTTTTTAGGGGTCGATTTAAGTATATGGGGTGTGAAAAAAAAGAAACATAAAATACCAGAACTAAAACAGTTGTATTGTTAAATGTGTATGAAATGCAACCTTCTAACAGCTTCTGAAGATGTCACATTTTGTATGTAAAACATGTGATTACATTTGAAAGCTGGATTTTCTCCTTCCCAAGTATTCCTAGAAATTTCTGAGAAAACATAGACAATCGCAAATTAATTTCTGCAACTAAAATATATTCAAAAGTAACATTGTAAGTATGCTTACTGCCTATCAGGTGCTGATGAGAGAAAAGGGGTTAGTAGATGCAGAATTTTTTTAGGGGGAGGGGCTATGAAAATGCTCTGAAATTAAGTAATGGTGATGAT
This sequence comes from Perognathus longimembris pacificus, assembly GCF_023159225.1. Lineage (NCBI taxonomy): Eukaryota > Metazoa > Chordata > Mammalia > Rodentia > Heteromyidae > Perognathus > Perognathus longimembris. Next base: position 23,130,217 of record NC_063170.1, on the reverse strand, counting down.
CAAATAATTCTGTGAATATGCTTTCTCACCTGTACTCTTTATAAGGGCAAATGATGATGTGAAGTATATCACAAAGCTATTTTAAAAAGTCACAACTAGCTGGGTGCTGGTGGCTCATGCCTGTAATCCTAGCTAGCTATTCAGGAGGCTGAGATTTGAGGATCATGGTTCAAAGCCAGCCTGGGCAGAAAAGTCCATGAGACTCTCATCTCCAATAAAACACTCAGAAAAGCAGAAGCGGCATTATGGCTCAAGTGGCAGGGCGCTAGCCTTGAGCTGAGGAGCTCAGGGACAGTGCCCAGGCCCAGAGTTCAAGCCATGACTGATTAAAAAAAGAAAAGTCACAACTATGGCTTTCTCTTTGATCTGTTAACCACGTTCTCTCTGACCTCCTCCCATTCTTCTCCCAGACTGGCATGCATTCTGTTGCTTAAACAAGGTAAATGCTTCCTGCGTCAGGTTCTTTGTGCTTGCTCTTCTCTCATTTTAGAATTTCTTCCCTCAGATACCTGTATGACTGGTTCTCTGGTTTCTTCGAGGTTTCTATTTAAACACCATATTCCCAAGAGGCTTTCTCCGATTACCCCTAAAATAGCACTTCCCATCTCTTTGCCTGCTGCCATTCTCTGTTCCCTTCACCCTGTTTTGTTTTTCTCTGTATCACTTTACTCTCCTCTCCTATACCACCTATTTTCTTGTTTGGTTTTTCCTGCCTTCCTTGGTTAGAATGTAAACGGCATACCTCATTACTGTACTACAGTAATGTAGACCAGATTGCTTTTCACCAAACCATTAGTGGGAGAAAGATATGATTTTCCTGGCACTGGCTTGTTTCGAGAATACCCTGTGTTTCTGTGGAATGTTCATTGTAACCACCCAATGCTCCATTAGGAATCAGCAGCTTGGAAACACTCTCTATGGGAAAAGTAATTCTCCGAAGTTGCCCAATCCTTTATTATCATACAGCTCTTGCCATGGATTTCTAAATTGTTCTACCTTTTTTTTTTTTCAGCCATTTTGCATTTATATGATGTATAGTTTGTTGCTTTCCAAATTTATCCTGTGGGTTGGAAACCTTTAACTCTTTTCAGCTGAAAAGATGTCTTTTTCTCCCTTGGGACATTTCATGTTGAAGGAGCTTTTTGCTAGAAGATTCTTGGCAGGCTAAAATATGTATTTGATAAATGGCTGATTACTTTGGGTCATTGATTCAGTTTTGGAATTTATGTTGAGACTCACCTACTTGGGATGGCTGAGGTAAGGAAGAAGGAAAAGGAAAAAAAAACACATATAAAAGCAACTATGTAAGAAGTCCTCAAAATGAGATTATTCCTCTCTTCCTCATCTTCCTCCTCTTCCTCTTCCTCCTCCTCTTTTTCTTTTGGTACTAAGAAGTAACTCCAGGGCTTAACACATGCTGAGCACATGTTCTACTACTGAGCTTTTTATCCCCAGCACTTCAAAATGTGATTGCTTCTGTCCTCCCCTTTCATTTCCCTGCTTCTAAGCCTAGTGGAAGATAACTGTCACTTGCCCCAACCTCTGCACTTGAAAATGTTCCTGTCACTAGGTGGCACTGAAGTATCACTTTCCACCAGCTGAGCCTACAAGCTTGTGCTCCAGCTGACTGGAGTTTTAGGTGTCAGGGAAATTGTTTTATTGGTAAAGGGCACAGTGTAATATATTCTTCTCTACCCTATGCAGCTATTTAATGCCCTGGAACATGCCCCTCTGTGGCCATGGCCTGTTAACTATGCTTATTTGGTGTAATAATTAGCAGGATTTCTCCCTAACAGGGGTACTTACCAACACCTCACATTTCCACTGTGTTTTTGTACGTGATGGATTGTACATTCAGTGGAAAAAGTTGGGAAGGTCAAAGCTTAACCTCTGACAGGGTTACTTTCTGCACACTTGTTCAGAATAGGTTTATATTAACTTGATTTTATGCTTCTTCAAACTGGAATTGTGTGGAATATAAACATTTTTGAGCTTTTATGTAAGGGCCGAGTGAAAATTTGCAAACACATCTGTTAATTTTCCAACTTGTAGAATGATAGAAAAATAAATGTGCAGCTGCCGGAATAATTGGAAGATACTTGCTACTTATAACTATGTCCTGGAAATGTGTGGTACCAACAGTGAGCCTGGCATAAACACCACATTTTAGGTTAATAGTGGAGGAAAAAAAAACACCCCAAAACCAAAATTTAAATACCAGAATTTAAATTTTTTCGTGGTTGTATGTTAGGCCTCATTTATTCTTTGAGTATTTACAAGTACCCTTAGGTTGTTATTTCTACACCAACAAGTTAACATTTTTTGTTAGAACATGGTCTGAATGAGCTGACAGACTACCAAAGAGGAGAAAATAGGGCTACAGCTGGAAATCCCTTAGTTGAGCTTACTTCTATAACTTTAGGCACACTGTTGACCTCCCCTGGGCTTTGATTCATTTATTACAATTGAGATTAGAGTACTTACCATTGAGATTAGAGTACTTACCCTCTGGTCTCCCACACCAGGAAAAGAAATGAGATGAGAACTCTTTAAAAACATTTTTGCTTATGTTTACATTCACAACTCCAGATAAACTTTAAACTTAGGTTATATTTTACTTAGGATGGCCAAGAGATTTGTCTTTGATGATTTCAAAATGAATTGTAGAAATTTTAGAAAACAGATTAATATAGTATAACGTCTCAAGACTTGTATGTGCAAGCAACACATGATTCTATGACCTCGCTTTGTTTCCAAGTTCCAATCCCATTCTTCTAAATATATATCAAATATTTTCATTTGGTTGTTCTGCCTTTCTTTATGCCACTGAGTATATTTGGATTTAGTTGCAGGAAACGGAACTATAAGACAGGAAAGGAGTAGTTGTAGTAGCAGTAATAGTAGTAGTTATAGTAGTTTTAGAATCTCCTGATGGCTAGAGAAATGGGCTTTAAGGCTGATTCTCTAGAAATAGGCTTCTGAAACAATATTACAGACTGGCTTGAGCAGGTGAGCTGCACACCTGTCACATACAGGCAGGATAGGAATCAGGAAGCCATTATTAGAACTGTTGACTTATCAGAACATACAACTGTAGCTGCAATTGGGAATCAAGAAAATACCATCACGACAACTAGTGTTTGATAACTACAAAGTTAATGACCACATCTTGTACTGGTGGAGAAAATCTAGAGTTAGTGTGACTATGTTCCCTGTAGAAAAAGACAAATACCTCTTGTTTTATTTCTACCTTCTAAATCTCATGGGGTCATTTTAATTGGCGCACCTAATTCTCATCCAGAATCCTAGCTGCAAAGGGATCTGGGAAATGTACTTTTTTCCCTTTCCATCCTCTGCAGCAGCATAGGATGGCACAATAATAAGAGCATGAAGGCTGCCAAGTACATGTCGATCAAACTTACCTTTCTCACCATCATGTTCAAAACCACATCTTTACCTCCTTGCCAGTATCTTATTTGCTATCCAGCACAGCCAACAGCTTAGTAGGCTTTCTGTAAATGTGTTATCAGTAACATTGACTTTCTTGTTTTTGTGTATTGTCTCACCTTTCCCAGTCACCATGTCTGGGCATTAGTTAGATTTCAGATCTATCTGTCTCTGTTTAACTTCGGGTTCTCTTTCGGTTCCATTGGCTTCTCCTTATTCAAGTCCAGCTCATGCATGCCTGGGCTTTTTCAGTAGCCTCCTTATCTGGTCCTCTGACCTCCCGTCTTTCTTTCTTTTTCAGCTATGTTATAACTAGATTAGTATTTACAAAACTGGACAACAAATAAAAATACATGCTTTTATTATGTCCCTGCCCTTCTCAAAAGCCTTTTGTGGCTCCTCATTACATTCAAGATAGAAACCAGACTATTTCTCTTGACTTTCAGGACCTTCCATAATCAAGGTACAATCTATTATTCTAGCCTTATCTTCTATTCTCCCCCTGCTGAAACTGAGTTTTAGCCAAAAGGTCTAATCACTGATGTTTGATCATCAACTTTGATTACCAACTTTTAGCTCTGCTGCTCTTATTAGCTGTTTTTAATTTACTACTTTCTTATTTATTCATGCCCTTGATCACTTTGTCACATGCTTTTTTTTCCTCCTGTATTCATACTTCTTACAGCACTATGTACTAAGGCATTTTTATTTCATTACTTGTATTGTTCGTTTTCTTTTTATGAATATTTATTCTCTTTTTCATGTAGGCAGTATAAATATTTGTTATGGGGTTGATTGATTTGTTGATTCTTCATGGCTTAGTCATCCACTTGCTTGGGAAAAAGGGCATAGTGGAGGGTCAGTGTGGGGGCTGAAGCAATACTCTCACTGTGTGATTTTTGTCCTTTTGATTTCTAGTGAAAGGACAAATTAACTATTTGCTTTGAGCAAACTAATGCTATGTTCTGTGGATTTAGTCTTTGAAAAGGGCCCTGGGAGGGAACAGCCTGGAGTTGAGCTCCTTATCCTTGCTTGCCAGGCTGCCTGAGTTCCCTGTCTGTGCCACAGCACTGCACTTGGCTTAAGTGTGGGTTGCGAAATAGCAATGGCATTTTTCTATGGTTTCTATCCAGAGAGGAGAAGGAAGAAGGGATTCTGAGTAAATCAGACATGCAAATTAGCAAGGCTCATGGGCTTTAAGCATATTACACAATAAAATCCAAAGAAAGACAGTTTGTCTTCATTCTAAGTTTTGTTGGGGGTGGGGGTGGGGGAGTATAAAGACAGCTATTGTCTGTTTGATTTAGGCCAAAGGTTTCAGGACCTTTTTGTACTCATATAAATCACTGTGAACCCAATTTGAGATCAAGTCTTGGTATTTACTCTATTAGGATCTGAAACAGGAATATTTTTCTTTCTTCCTTTCCCTCCATTCTTTTTGGTGGCACTGAGATTTTGAACTCAGGACCTCCTCACACTTGTTCAGCCTTCTTGCTTGGCTGGCACTCTACCACATAAGCCACATTTGCAGACTAACTTTTTGTTGGGTGTTTTGGAAACAGAATTTCATGGACTTTTCTGTCTAGGCTGGTTTTGAACTGTGATCCTCCAGGTCTTAGTCTCCTGGGTAGTGATGACTACAGTCGTGAGCCATTAATGTCTGGCTTTAAGAAAAAAATTGAGAAACATCTCTATTCATTTAAAATAAGCAACAAAAATTGTTATACCTGAACATTTAAATTGAAAAATTCCAAAATAAAGTTATCAAGAAGTTACATTATTTTACATTTTTTGCCAATATCTTTGAAGCTGAATTTTCATACCTACTTTTGCATTCAGTCATTATAACTGTTGGCTTGGTTGATGCATACGAACAAAATCCAGTCTCCCAAAGATACTAAATGAAAAGGAGAGCTTTTGAGTGAATTCTTCAGCTAGTAGATGCCATTATCTTTTAATATCATACTAAAACTCAGCAAATGACAGTTTATTTTTAAAAACATATTTTTAATTGACAAATAATTGTATATACATACAGACACATACATATGGTTGAGTATGGTGTTAGGATAAATGTTTATATTGTGGAATGGTTAAGTAAAGCTAACTTATCCACTATTCACATGTATAACCTTTCTTTGTGGTTAGATTATTTAACAATTTTGAAATATACATTACATTATTACTAATTAGTCACTGAGTTGTACAATATACCACTAGAACTTAGCAACCTTTGACTCACAGTTTTTCCTCTCCCTGTAGCTTCTGGTAACTATCCTTTTACTCAACTTCCATGGGTTGGGCTCAGATTCCATGTGTGAGCTCATACAGTATTTGCCTTTCTGTGCCTGGCTACTTTATTTAATGTGTTATCATTCAGATTCACCCATATTGTGACAAATGACACTATTTTCATCTTTTTTTTCTTTTCTTTTTTTTTCCCAGTCCTGGGGCTTGAACTCAGGCCTGAACACTGTCCCTGGGTTCTTTTTGCTCAAGGCTAGCAAGCACTCTACCACTTGAGCCACAGCGCCACTTCTGTCTTTTTCTATATATGTGGTGCTGAGGAATTGAATCCAGGGCTTCATGTATGCGAGGCAAGCACTCTACCACTAGGCCATATTCCCAGCCCCTATTTTCATCTTTTAATAGACCAAATAGTGTTCAGTTATAAATCCATACTCTGTTTCTTTAGGCAAGTGGTAGTTTTTAAGGATTAGAGGTAGTATGGGTTCTGAAACAGCTCTGGTTAATTTTCTACTCTATTAAAATCTGCTGATTTATTTTGCCCTTTGAATGGATCTCTGAACCATTTCTCATGACTTTGTAAAAATCATGTTTTGGTAATTTGGGACATTATTAGCTACTGAATTATGAAAGCATTTTGTTTTACAGTGTGAGTGGCACTAGTGTTATCTGCCACTGATCTTCCAGAGAAGTCTTTAAGTATTGGTCATTGCCCATCTTGAGGTGACAAATACAAAATTTTCAAATATCTGACTTTTGTTTGAAAACTTAAGTTTTATTTTCAGTAATAGATGTTGTTTTCTGGGAAGTGAAAAGTTTCTTTTGTTCTTTTTTTTTTTTTTTTTTTTAAGAAATAGCTGTTAAATACCCAACTCTAGTTAACTGATTTTTAAAAAAAAATGTAAAGTAAAAAAAGGTTTTCTTTAGGCTAATTCAGCCCCGGCTCAAATCACACAAGTACTTTTTCTTCGGACAATCATGTTACTTTGGTGTTTATCAGACAGAAGTACTTTCTGTATGTTATCCATGGTTTCCTTTTCCTTTTACAGAGAATAGTAAAAGGATAGTTACTTCATATCTTTTTTTATTGTTTCACCAAGGATATACTTAAGTAAAGTTTTCCTATATTCTCTTTTTATTGGAATGAATTAGGAAAACAGTATTGAGCGCCATGCTTTGAGATTTATTTTTCACTAACTAAAATGATCACTAATGTGTATTTCAGGAGATAGAGGTTTATCTTAGTGGTAAAGCATGGCTTACAATGTTTGAGGCCTGGGCTCAAGTTTGGAGCACTAAAAAAAAAAGTCCATTTCAAAAGTGCTAAAATAGTGGGCCTGTTAATTTTAATTTTTCTGGAATTATAAGTCTATACTACCACACTTTACTAGAATGTGCATCACCACCCCCCAAATAATGTTGATTAGCTTGATTTAATTATTCCAAATGTATACATATATCGAAGCATCACTTCTTATTTTATATATAAGTATAAATATTTGTCAAGAATAAAATAATAATAAAAATAATGAGTGACATCTAGTGTAGCTGGTATTGTTGGACTGCTTTTTCAAGACATTTGCAATATTACTGATAATTCTTTTTAACAGTAGAAATGTCAACAGAGTGAAAAAGCAAGCAATAATATTCTTGGGAAAATCATATTGTGTGTATGGATCTTTTGCCATATCACTGTACTAGCCTACTAGGCCTGTTAGGAATAGGTAGATATTTACAGTTAAGAGTTTTCAGATTTTTTTTTTTTTTTGTGCTCCTCTTGGGGCTTGAACTTGAGGCTTGGTGCTGTCTCTGAGCTGCTTTTGTTCAAGGCTAGTTCTCTCCCACTTGAGCCACAGCACCACTTCTGCCTTTTTTTTGTTTTTTTTTTTTTTTTTTGACTGTCAATTAAGGTAAGATTCTCACAAACTTTTCTCCCTAGGCTGGCTTCAAACTGTAATCTTCAGAACTCAGCCTCCTGATAAGGATTACCCATGTGAGCTGCTAGCGCCCAGCCATAATTATTTCTTTAAAGCTAATTTCCTCTTTCTTTTGGAACTTGAGTGATGTGATCCAGAGAACAAAATTTCTCTATTTCTGGGATTTCTCTTAGCTAAGAGTTGGAATTCCTGGCACTTGTTTTTTTGCTTGTTTTTGTTTTTTAGTTTAAGAAATATAGGAAGGTTTTCTTTTTTCTAACCTGTCTTTGGTGATAATTCATATCTATTTTCAATAATTATGATTGTGTGTTGTTGCTGTTAGAAAAATGAGTGACAAGTGTTGCATACATTACTTGTTTGTGTGATGTCTGACCCTGACAGGGTGACAGGTGACCACCTGTTGGGGACATTTGTCAAAAAAGCTTCCTCCAAAAAAAGGACATACCTTTAGCAAAGGCACAAATCCTTTCAGTCATTGGTCTTCTTGACAAGCTTTTGATTGTTTGCTTATTTATTTACTTATATATATTTGGTGTTCTTTCTCCTTGTTGAATCGCTATCAGGTCCCATATAACAGTATCTCTTCATTGCTGTGAATAAAGCTCAGACTTGAGGCAGTGGTTAACTGATCATGTAAGAGAAGAATCCCAATTTTCCAGTTTATTTTCTTTTTAAACTTCTTGGGTGGTTGGGACACATCATTGAAACAATTATTACATTTATTCAAGAGTTTGTCCTTTCTATTAAAAAAAAAAATCCAGCCAAGTACCTTACGGTGAAGGGGGGCTGGGATTGTGTAACTAGAGTCTCCTCTTAACTGGTCTTTATTGTTCAAGAAGACTGATCCCTTTGTGTTTCAGCTTGGCACACAGAATCGGTTTTAATTTAACAGTCCAGTTCCTTTAATAGATCAATTCTCTATTGTGTTTGGAAATTTGGTACGCTCCCAGTTTACTCTCTAAGCATAGGCTTCTTTGGAGAAATTGGGGCGGGGGCGTCAAAGAGGATTAGTCATTTCGGTATGATTTATAGTTTTATCCCAAAGCTCTTATTCACTGGCATTTGTCAGAGAAGATAACTGGGTTTTGTAAATGCCTTCTTTGTATTGGATGCTCTACTTGGTGCTTTATATGTCCTCATCTAATGTTCAGAGGGACTTTTTGACACAAGTTTTTATAAAAGTTTTTTTGTGCCTGTTTTAGGACTTGAACTCAGGGCCTTGGCAATGTCCCCAAGTCAGGATTACAGGCATATGCCACCGGCTCAATGGCTTCTTTTTTTTTTTTTTTTTTGGTTGGTTGTGGGGCTTGATCTCAGGGCCTAGGCACTGTCTCTGAGCTTTTCAGCTCAAGACTAGTGCTTTACCACTTTAGCCACAGTGCCACTTCCGGTTTTCTGGTGGTTAATTGGAGATAAGAATCTTATAGACTTTCCTGCTTGGGCTGGTTTCGAACCATTATCCTCAAATCTCAGTCTTCTGAGTAGCTAGGATTTCACTTCTACTACCATAGGTCATGTTACCTGGGATTTAACACCCTTAATTTGTCTTCATTCCCTCATTAGTGAGTATGTTAGGTTTACTATTTATTTATTTTTTGCCAGTCCTGGGGCTTGAATTCAAGGCCTGAGCTTCTTTTGCTCAAGGCTAGATCTCTGCCATGTGAGCCAGTGTCACTTCTGGCCTTTTCTGTTTATGTGGTGCTGAGGAATCAAACCTAGAGTTTTGTGCATGCTAGGCAAGCACTGTATCACTAAGCTATACTCCCAGCCCTAGATTCATACTTTACAGATGCAAGTTTAATTGTATCAGCTCCTTGCTTAATGCCTTTAATGAATGCATCATACATATAATGGGGTTTTCTCCTGCTGTGACTTATAAGCCCAACATATGGCAGCTCCAGTCTCTGAGAGCCACCTGCCATATCCACCTGCCCTCACTGTGCTACAGAATCACTGACCCTGGAAACCTCGAGGTTGGTTCTTCCTCAGATCCTTTGTTCTTTCTACCAAGAACATTCCTTCCCCAGATGTGTACTCAAACCTAAAGTGATATACCTGCTCAGTACGCTTTCCTAACTATTGAGCTTCAACCACTTCCCTCCATTACATCACTAGATTCTGTTTTCATAAAATCAGTGATGCAGAGGAGAGTTTGGGTATGCTGGTAGACTGAGTTTCAATCTTCCTCCTGCCTCTTACTGGCTGTGTGATTATATACGATACTAGTTTTCTGTATAAAATAATATCATATCTTTCCATTGAGAGAATTAAATAAAATTTTATAATCGTTTATAGTGGGTTCTGACACATTATATATAGTCATATTGCCTATGACTACGATCTGTTAGATACTATTATTTTAATGTAATTAGTATTAAAATTTATTTTGGGTTTTACTGACTATTCAGCTATTTTTCTTTCTCTTCTACTAGAATATAAGCTTTATGAGGAAAGGAACCCCATATGTCCCATTCCACTATACCCTTCAAACAGTTCTAAATCTTTGTTGATTATCAAAATAGGGACTATCATTGTCTTTGTTTTACATATTTATTAGCAAACAGATTTCAGAGAGGAAAATAACTTGCCCTAAGTTGCACAGCTTTTATATGGTAGTAGTTTCAGAGGTTTAGACAACACATTCCACAGTTCAGGTCCTTTCTATTTTTCTTGTCCATTATACTTCCCAGTGTAGGAATGGCAGCTTCTTTACTTAAGACTCTGTCATGTTGATTCATGATTTGTGGCTGTGTTTTTGTACAAATTCCAACATGTCTCATGAAAGGGAACCAGATATTTTTGTGAGCATAAGACTTGAAGACCAAGAGTTAGACCAAGGATTAGGCCAAGAGATAAGATCTGATCACATCCACTAAGTTAAAAGCATGGATTAAAAGTTAGGACTCTTGCCATTGGTATAGGTAAGATTATGGCATTGGAGTTGGGCTACCTGAAGAGAGTCATGTACTTTGACTTGGGACTGGAAAGAACCGATGCCATGCACCTTAAGGTTTTACTATTCTATTGTCTTAACCTGGCAGAAGCAGAAATGGAGAACTTGAGCCATTGGCTCCTGAAATCTCTGGAAGGCTGTTGGCTTGTGATAGGCAGTGTTAGGATTTTGGTTCATGATCCATGGAAGCTTCAACAACTCCTCCTCCTCCTCCTCCTCCTCCTCCTCCTCCTCCTCCTCCTCCTCCTCCTCCTCCTCCTCCTCCTCCTCCTCCTCCTCCTCCTCCTCCCCCTCCTCCTCCTCCCCCTCCTTCCCCTCCTCCTCCCCCTCCTCCTCCCCCTCCTCCCCCTCCCTCCCCCTCCCTCCTCCTTCCTCCCTCCTCCCTCCTCCTCCTCCTCCTCCCTCCTCCTCTTCCCCTCCTCCTCCCTCCTCCTCCCTCCTCCTCCCCCCCCCCCCCCCGCCTTGGTAAGGCTAGCAGATGAAGGTTCAAATTTTTGCTGTACCATTCTGGGGTGGAATCCAGGATCTTGTGTGTGCCAAACAAACAACGGTCTACACCCCCTAGTTTCTTACCATACCACTTCTTCTTTTTTTTTTTGGCCAGTCCTGGGGCTTGGACTCAGGGCCTGAGCACTGTCCCTGGCTTCTTTTTGCTCAAGGCTAGCACTCTGCCACTTGAGCCACAGCGCCACTTCTGGCCATTTTCTGTATATGTGGTGCTGGGGAATCGAACCCAGGGCCTCATGTATATGAGGCAGGCACTCTTGCCACTAGGCCATATCCCCAGCCCACCATACCACTTCTTGGCTATGTCTTTGCATACTACTAACCATGTCTAAACTCACTTGTTTATGTAGGGAAGATTTATATGACAGTGAAAAGAGAGAGCTTGCTTAAAATGTTTTGTGTAATGTTCCCAGCTTGAACCTTTCAATAGTATGATGAAAGCTGTGAACCCTTTCCCCAGAAAGGTGCTCATGTACTCACACTTCACAGTTACTTTTGTGAGTTGTGATGTCTCTGAAACCCACTTTAAGAATCTTTATCAGATGATAGTCCTTATGGGAGAAAGCTGATTTTTTCTTTCTTAGAGAATCAAGGCTTGGCATCCTACAGTTTCTTACTAATGTTAATTGAATAAAAGAATTTAATTTCTGGATCCCTTCATTACTTTGAACTTGACATTTAGTTTTCTATGCACTAGGACCTACATCACTGCCAGCTTGGTAAGCTAGTCTGGATGTGTCTGTAGCCATTGTTCTGACATAGATATCTGAACGTATGGTTTGGCCTTATGTATATTGTAAAGAACTCATGAGATGCTTGAAAAATACTTTCAATTTAGAACAGTGTGTACATGTCAAGAGTCAGCAATTGAGGAATAACACATCAAAATATATGAGCATTCTAAATTGGACATGGACATGACAGTGAAGTTTGAGAATTCATCCTTCCCAGAATAGAAGATCTTAGAGCTAGAACATCTTAGAGGTCATTTAGCCTCATTGGTTCAGAGTGATTAAATGATTTGTTCAGGGTCTCTCAATTGGAATAATAGTAGAGCTCAGGGTCTATAACTTTTACCCTTATCTCGAATCAGATTAGTATTTTCCAGCTCTTCTGAAGTCAGTATCTTTCATTGACATCTGTGTAGCTTAAAGGTCTTCTAGATAAAATGTAGCCATTTTCATGCTGAATGACACTCATTACTGTCTATAATTGGCTTATTTATTTATGAATATTTATCCCTATCTTTCTCTATCTTTACAAAACATAAACCACACAAGGACAGGAATCTTTTTGTCTTCTTTAGCTCAATCCATATAGCTTAGTAGGTCATAGGTGTGTAATATACTTTGATGGAGAATGAGGAAGGTAGAATTACCTTTGCATCCTAATAACATCAGAAGAGTTGGGATTTCCCTCATCTTTATCAGTAATTTAATTGATATTCATTCAATCTTCTATATCTGAGACACTGTACCTGGCATAGGAAGATATATGGTACTTAGATTCAGGGACCTAAAGTCTAAATACAAAAATACCAAATTAAGAGGACCAAATTGGACCTTCAGGTTTTTCAATTAAATTTAATTTGAATGCATACTCCCATTATGTTCTATGACTTATCTACTTGCTTTGTTCATTTAAGTGCCTGATTTGTGTTCACATTATATGTTCTGTAGGTCAGTGCATTGCATACAGAAGCAATCTAGACCATTCTCCTGGACTTTTTGAGTTAGTGGGGATAGGGTGTTCTTAGAAGATGTACCCCAGTCCCACCTTTTTCTAAGGTAGTCTTGCAAAAACAATAACTCAGTAGGCAGTTGTAGTGAGCCAGCCACCTCAAGCTAGATACCACTGCCTTTATAGGTGAGTATTGCATGTGAGTTCTTGATCTTATGATGCAAACCTGGTATTCTATATGAGTAGCTTCTTCTCAAAGATTCTATGTACATTTCAGTATATGATTATATTCTAGGAGGCTCTGCAGAGTCTAATAGTATGCGTGCTGCCTGTATACTTACACCTGAAAACTCTCTGAAATTGTGTAGATAAAAGAATCTAAATATCAAACTAATAAAACCTAAATTGGGAACGATCCCACATGCTCTCCTGTAATTTTTTCGTGTGTGGTTTAGCACTTTATATAGATTCAACTTATAAATTGGCTCTGGAATGGTTACATGCTACCTTTTAAGACAATACTGTATGTGTGCAGCTAAAGAGATGGATTGTGCTTTTCCAGGATTTTTCTTCCTTGAGTTGGAGGAAAGATAGCAGACATGTATTAGTGGACCTGCAAATAGGTGAGCTGTCAGGGTGTTGGCTGTGATAGGCTCCTCTGGGTGGAATTCAGGGCATCTTACCAGCAAAAAGAAGACTAGACTTAAGGGATTTCACATTGGGGCTTTACTTCTTATAACTGCTGAAGTGCTAAATTGGGTGTGACAAATCTAACAGGTAATTGCCAAGAAGGTTTTATTACTGGTTATTGAATAAGTAAATGATGCTCATGTTAGAACTAAACAAAAAATATCAGACTGTTTTAGAGTTAGAATTCACATATTGCAAATGTATTCACATGTATCCAAGCCTTTTCAATGTGCCCATTAACTTCATTTTCTTTGCCAAGGTGGAGTAGTATGTGGTGTTACAGAGGAGGTGAAAGTGGAGAGGTATTATGATTTAGGAGAAATTATGAAAGAGGTTAGGATGGGAAGCAAGGCTGTTTTCTTATAAGGTGGTATTAAATGGCTTTTGGACAACACTCAGATCTAAATAATTGTGTTAGAGCTAAGCTTTTGATATTATCCTAGCTTGAATATAACCTATAATTGTGGGATCAGTCTCAGTAGATTTCATTCTTTAGGAACTTGATTAGTTTAATGAAAATAGTTTTAGAAGTCATATTGAAGCACAGTAAAACTAAGATTACATCCTTGTCTGGAGACTTGTACATGTGAGAGGGTTTTTTTTTTGTTTTTGTTTTTTTGCCTCCTCGGTTCACTGCTGAATCTCATTAAGTAGAAAGATGCCTTGACCAAAATAGACAGAAAATAATTGAGTGAAAGAAGAAAGGAAGATACACTTGTCTCAGCTTTCATGGAGCTTACATTCTACTGGGAAAGACAGACAAATAGTAAGGACAGGTCAATAAACATGCTTATGACAGTTTGTCACTAGGTTGAGAGTGCTGTTTTTGTTAGGATGATTTGGGAATTAATACATGAGAACACAAAACTTGTGCAAAGCTTAGGGAAAAGGATTATTTGAGGAACAGAAAGAAGGCCTGCATGACTTGAGACTGGTGACTGAGAGGGAGACTTGCTATAATTAGGAAAGATAGTCATAGCAAAGAGTGTAGATTTGATTCCATGTGCAGAGGGAGCTCATTAAGAAGGAAATAATATATAAGCAAGGGAGTGGCATGATTCCATCTGCTTTTTAAAAAAGAGACGTCTGATTTCTATGGAGATTAGACTATAGGCTGGGGACAAGAGGAAGGCCAGAGGAAACTTTGGAATGTTGTAGGTGATGGTAAAGGTCACTTGCCTCAGCAGGGTAACTGTGGAAATGAGGGGAAGTGGATTGATTTGGAATGTACTTTGAAGCAGAGAAAATTGTTTAGTGGTCACAGGGTTGCATGAAAAAGTTGACATACTAGAGAGTGCATAAACACCCACACATTATTTTTATACCATTTGGCCATAAGTGAGAAGGGTCCTCTTTAAACTATGGGGATTACTAGTTACTATGGGTGGAGAAATCAAGCCATGTGTGCTGCTCAGAGGAGCAGCACGCTGATATGGTTCTGTGGTTCCAAGCATTTTTGATAGCATATATTCAAAGACAGAATGGCAACACAGACTATTGTGTCTTTTGGCAGATCAGAGCATACTAAAAATAAAATTTAACTCTGCCTCTTGAATGAAATAGGATTCAATAGAGGTTATCTCAGATGTAGTCTATAAGATAATTTGCCTCCTGATAAAAATGTCAGTTACACATTTAGAATGTCTAAATTACTATTCTGGATTCCTTGTGGCTGTTTTGAGTTCATTGATTCATTTGGATAGTCTGTTACTCTGATATTTTAATAGGTAACTGTTAAATGAAGTAGAAGAGCATCAAAACAAACTGAAATGCTAATAAGTGGTACTATCAAATTATTAGCTTAAGGCTGTTATATAGAGAGGCTAAATGTGACCTGCATACTGGTCCTTTAATACCTCCATTCTTATTAAGAATCCCACATCGTCAATTGCTAGGGCAGTAGTATTACATTGCAACTTGCATGTCCGAATTGTGGAGCTTGCTGTCTATGTCATCAATTTATGGGCCAATGATAGCTAAGTGAAAAGAGTTCTAAATGTTATTGCTGTGTTATTACTGTGTTCCTCTTACTGGAAAGTGCAACTGGAAAATTTAACTTGTTGAATTACTCTGATTTTAATAATCCTAAAAATAGACTTGAAAGGGACTTTTTTCACATAAAAGTTACCTCTGATCACTTAGGTTATAGATAAGGAAAGAAATTTTTCTGACTTTGAATAGTAAGTGTAAATATACTTCTTGGCCCAAGTTAAACTAGCTAACTGGAATAAAAATCTTTTTTTGGGGGGGTGGTATTTGTGTGGTAGTTTCCAGAATTGTCACTAATGGGATAAAACTTAACACTGATTTTAGAAGACTCTCATATAAATTTAGGACTTAACACTAATCCTGATGTGGTGGTATATGTCTGTAAACCCAGCACTCTGGAAGTAAGCTGGAAGATTAGTAAATTCAAGGTAATCCTGGGCCGTATAATGAGTTTTAGACCTACCTAGACTGTATATCAATATTGTAATGCAAAGAAACTAAACACCAAGCAGACAAGCAGAGGACTGAGAGAGGGAAAGAAAGAAAAAGAGAAGGTGCAGGGGAGAGGGAGGGAGGGAGAAAGAGGGGGAGAGAGAGAGACAGAGAGACAGAGACACTGAGTAGAGGGGGACTGGCAATGCAATGTTGACAAGTGAGTTTTGTTTCTTTTTTAACTGAGTTTTCAATTTTTTACCCTCAATTTAATTTTCTCTGCAAGTCTGGCATGTTTGACAATAATATAAACATCTTTGATTTTAAGATTGTATAGTGTGTTACTAGACTAGCTGAGCCAAATAAAGTTGTAGTTAATCAAGTGATAAGCTCAAGAGAAGACAAATGAGTGTAGATTCCATGGGATTGATGGAGATCTAGACCAGTCAGTGACTTCAGACTGATTTTTCTTTTATTGCTGGTTTATGGAAAAACAAACCCAGAAACAAGTGCTCTAGATTCTTGTGATTGGTTTACTTTGGGCTTGGTTTACTCTAGGCTAGTCCCTTATCTTCTGTCCTTATCAAATCTTCCTCCTTTACTTAACCTAATTGTGGGTAATTCAGAAATGCCATGTTTTGTTCCATGGAGTTTGTACAATGCCTGATGGGAGTATCATTGAGAAACCACAAAATAGACTGCAATTATTTCCCACCATGTAATGTCCTGTTAACATTTATAAATTATTTGCCCTACAGGAGTGACAAGTACAGATTTCTGGGAACAGGAAATTATAATACAGTAGATCTTCCTCAGAGTCATATTCTAACTAAAGCTTGTAAATTCTCCTTCGTCTTTATTCCTTCTTCACTCTTAACTGCCTTTCCCATCTGTGATTATGTACTATTCTGCATTTGATATAAATTTGACCTCATGGTCAACATCATCTTCCTTACATTGTCTTTTGGACAATAGTTGTGGTAGTATCCTTTCCTCCTTTTACTTCTCTACCTGTTTTGTGCTTCTTTGGTCTCCAGAAGGGCAGTTACCTTGAAACAGCCTCCTGGGTATAGAAGATTTTGAGCATATGTTCCTTATTATGGTATATTTTCTCATCTAAGCATATTGTGTAAGTAGTAAAAGTTCTATTTGAATGAATTAATCACATGCCAAATTTCACTGTGAAAATCAAACCTTTTAGTTTAAGATTGTAGAGCATTTACAAAGCTGAAGTATATCACAAAGGGATAGCTTACACTCTATTATAGCTGTGTATCTGGAAATTATTTATGATTACCTATCTGACTATGCTCTTTGACATACCTATAGATATAAAGATAGTCTCTGAAACAAGGTTTTCATGTGCCAAATTTAAGGCCTGGATTGAATTTTATGGATGAGAGAGTTACCTTGAAAATGGAACCATCGGCACAGGCTCATGTATAACTAGCAGGCAGAGCTGTAATGAATTGCAACTTGAGCTCAGATCTGCGGACAATTCAGAGAACACAAACAAAAGCAATTTTCCCTCTCATGAACTAGATGGTTCTCCATAAGCAACATGTACTACTTTCTTTTCAGAATGCTGTTCTGTAGCTTAGCTGTTAAGACTTTTTGTGGTTTAGACTTAATATGACTGACATTCCTCTGCCTAGATAAACTTGACAGTTCTCTTGGGATTTGATGAAAATTTCCTAACTTTGAAGTTAGAGGAATACTCTTTATTTCCTATTAGGCAGTTGTGAACCTTTTTTCTATTTTCATTCCCTGGTGATAAAAAACAATACCTGGTCACTCTGTTTGGGAACAGTATGTGGCCTCAGACCCTTAAGACTATCTGGTTTAGAAATCCTATCAAGTGCTTAGGAGGGTTTTTGGAATTTTTTTCCCTAGCCTTTCTCAACTTTTTAATGTCTTAAAAATTATTTTCCTTTCTGTCCTTCAAATATAGTGTTTGTAATGCTTTTTAAGAAATTGTGGCGGCGGACTCTGGGAGTAGAAACCAGCTCGAGCAAGTCACCTCCTCCTGCTACTGTGGTCGCCGGTGTCCCACCGGCGGTTTGTGTCGCCTTGCACTGCTGCAGCAACCGCGGCACGATGACGACTGTGTTCCTCGTACTCCTGTCCTTGATGGTGGCAGGTGTTTTGGGGAATGAGTTTAGTATATTACGATCACCAGGGTCTGTTGTTTTCCGAAATGGCAATTGGCCTATATCAGCAGAGCGAATCCCAGATGTTGCTGCATTGTCTATGGGCTTCACTGTGAAAGAAAACCTTTCTTGGCCAGGACTTGCAGTGGGTAACCTATTCCACAGGCCCCAAGCTACCATTATGGTAATGGTGAAAGGAATAGACAAACTGGCCTTCCCCACAGCAAATGTCATCTCCTACCCCTTGGAAAATGTAGTTCCTTTTAGTCTTGACAGTGTTGCAAATTCTATCCAGTCCTTATTCTCTGAAGAAACTCCTGTAGTGTTGCAGTTGGCTCCCAGCGAGGAAAGAGTGTATTTGGTGGGGAAGGCTAACTCAGTGTTTGAAGACCTTTCAGTCACATTACAGCAACTCCGGAATCATCTGTTTCAAGAAAACTCCATTCTCAATTCATTTCCTCTCAATTCTCTGAGTAGGAACGAAGAAGTTGACCTGCTTTTTCTTTCTGAACTGCAAGTGCTTCATGAGATCTCAAGTTTGTTATCTCATCACAAACACCTAGCTGAGGATCATTCTCCTGATTTGTATTCACTGGAGCTAGCAGGTTTGGATGAAATTGAGAAACGTTATGGCAAAGACTCAGAACAATTCAGAGATGCTTCTAAGATTCTCGTCAATGCTCTACAAAAGTTTGCAGATGACATGTACAGTCTTTATGGAGGGAATGCTGTGGTAGAGTTAGTGACCATCAAGTCCTTTGACATGTGCCTGGTGAGGAAGACGAGGACTATCCTTGAGGCAAAACCAGAGAAGCCAATAGTTCCCTATAACCTGGCATATAAGTATAATTTTGACTATTCAGTGGTTTTCAACCTGGTACTTTGGATGATGATTGCCTTGGTCCTGGCTGTTCTCATCATCTCTTACAACATTTGGAACATGGACCCTGGATATGATAGCATCATATATAGGATGACAAACCAGAAGATCCGAATGGACTGAACTTTCCTTATGTCATATTTACACAAGGGGTTTGGAAATTGGTCAATTTCTTCAGATATATCTTGTAGCGTGATTTAAAGTGTAGATAACATTCTTAAATTTATCAAAATGAAAAAAACAGCAAATTTTGTTCTGTTTTGTGTGGGTTTTTTTTAGACTGAATTATAGTATTACTGTGAGCTGAATTCTGTGATACAGAGTCTATATTATGCTCAAATGTTATAGACATTTAATAATGTAATTTCTATTCTATTTAATAAATGGAAGAATGCACTGAAAGAAATATAAAACACTTAGAATAGCTTGTGTTATTTATGTTGGGAAATGCACTGGATTTATTAGAGAACTTAGGAATGCTTAAATTTCTCACGTAAATGTCTTGGTTTGATGTTAATATCTCTAAAACAAGAGAAAAGATTTTTAAGTTAGAGCAGCCCTAAGATACTGGATGTGCTCATACAATTGATTAATTTTAGAACTGACAGGATAGCTGTTCTTTTTTAAAAGCATTTCTGAGAGTTTGGTGATCTGTATAGTCTAATAAAGGTATGAGAAGTACTAAGCCAGGCCAGATGTTGGTGGCTCTTGCCCATAATCTTAGCTACCAAGGAGGCTGAAAGCTGAGGATCGTGGTTTTAAAGACAGCCAAGGCAGAAAAGTCTGAGACTCTTATCTCCAATGCACCAGCATATGGTTGAAAATGGAGATGTGGCTTAAGTGGTAAAGCATTAGTTTTGAACTTAAATGGTAGTATAAGAGTACAAGGCCTTGGGTTTAGTATTGTTGCAAGCTCTAGAATTGTCACAAAAATAAGAAAAAGTAACAAAAAACTATATGAAACCAGATTTTTAGGGGACATCTTGAAGCATGAATATAAAATATTGTGATTTCAGTAGCTTTCCCCATGTCAAGGTACTATGGTTTGTGGTACAATTGCATTCTACAAAATATTAAGAGGAAATGATTTATACTTTTCATGTGAAAGTGGACCAATGTATACAAAGAGTGACAAAGCTACTGATTTAAAAAATGGTGGTAGAACATAATATCATTTACCATCTAAACCACTTGTAAGTGTTCAAGTCCTGCCATGTTACACACATTCTTACTGTTAGTTAACCATCACTACTGCCCATCTCCAGAACATTTTCATTATTGCCTACTGAACCTTCGTAGCCACCACACAGTATCTCCCTATTTCTGCCTTCCCAAAGTCCCGTTTCTTTCTTTTTTTTTTAACTGTATTTTTTTGTCTTTTCTTTTTTGGTACTGGGGATCAAACCCAGAACGTTGCACTTGCTAGGCAAGCGCTTTGCCACTGAGCTACATCCAGCCCCCAAAGTCCTGTTTCTTTAAGTTGGACTAGTCTAGCTACCTTTTATAAGCAGATTCACAGAGTATTTGTTCTTTGCTGACTGGCTTATTTCATTTACCACAATTTTTTCAAAATTTATTCATGTTATAGCATGCATACACATTTTATTCATTTTTAACACTGAATACTATTCCATGATACATTTATATTGCATCTTGTTTATCTACTCAGCTATTATTAGACACTTGAAATGCTTTTACTTTTTGGCTATTGTGAATAATTCTGCTATGAAGATAGATGTATATTTAAGTTTTTATTTTTACTTCTTTTGGGAATAAACTCAGATGTAGAAATACCAAGTCATGGTTATTCTGTTTTTAAGTTTTTTTGAGAAACAGCCCAAGTGTTTTCCATAGGGGCTGCACCATTTTATATTCTTAACAACTGTGTATAAACATTTCAGTCTCTCCACATTCCTGCCAACAGTTGTTATTTTCTGTTTGATTTTGTTTGTTTCTGATAGTGGTCCTTGAGGGTATAAGATGGTAATCTGTTTTTGCTTGGCAAACATCTATTAACTTTTCTGGTCTCAGTTTAGATGTTGCTTCCAGGGGAGAGCCTTCCATGAGCATGTCTAATCCACCTTTTCAGTTAGGTACTGTGGTTCCACACTTGATTTCTGTGTCATAGAACTTCCCATATTTAATTGTAATTTGATGGTTTCACTGACAGTTCTACTGTGTGTTGTATTCCATAAAGGCAGAGGTCATGTCTATCTTGACCATTGTTGTTTCTTTAGACCTGCCTGTCAGTGGTGACAGTGTCTAGAATGGGATATGTCTATGTTTAAATAGACATTCCCATCTCATACTATGATAGACAGCTGGGTTTTGTAGACAGGACTCACGAATTTAGCTCTGACAGTAGCTTTCTAATCTTGAATCAAGATTATATCTAAGTCTTGGTATTTGCTTCTTTAAAATGGGGAGATCTGCCTCATCTTTATAAGGGTTTTGATGAAGGTTGAAAGAGTTAGGATGGATTAAAACTGCCTCCTACAATTGATAAGTATGGGCAAAATGAAGAAGAAAGGAAATAGAACTCCAAAATTTGTAGTCACTCTGATGATGACATTACCATATGATTGGAAACAGGAGAAACAGATTTAAGAAAATCAGGCAAGAAAAACATTGGCTTTGATTTTGTTCTTGAAGCCCAGATGCTAGTGGGACCTTCTAAAATGTGACATTCTAGGGACAGTTTTAAGTGTAGGTTTGGACCAAATATGAGATATAGAGAGTAATCTGTAATGAAGTCATTTGAAGAAAATGAGATTGCCTAAAGGAAGAATGTTTTGTAGAGTGAACAGGGTGAAAAGGATAGACAGCGATTGCTGTAAGGGCAGAAGAGAAAAGACTTGAAATGGAGAAAAAGGGATTCTAGGGTGAAGTAATACAAGGGAAGGAATATTACAGAATCAGAGAAAATAGAGATGCTGGTAACCGTGTCTGTTGCACTAATAATGCCTCAGAAAGAATGGTGCTGTTTTAGCGAGTACAGTTGACCATTGACTTTGGCAAAATTTGTTTTAGTACAGTGGCATTAGTTAAGTCAGACACTGAGGGGCCAGGACTAAATTGACAGTGGAATTCTAAACATTTATCCTAGATTGCTCTTCAAGATGTTTGGTAGGGAAAGAAAATATTGCACATGGAGGTTAAATAATTTGTTCATGGCCACATATCTAATAAGTGGCAGAGGCAGGTTTTGAACTGCTAGGGCTGGTTCTGGAGCCTGTGCAGTTATATTATGTAGGCTATACTCTTCCACATTTTTTTTCTTGTGGTTGAGAGCTATGTAAATATCTATGAGCCTTCTGTTAAGAATAGAAACAGTCACTCAGAAGAAAATCTGGTGCTGTCATTTTTATATCTCAGATAGGAATTTATATTTTATAGTACAGTTAAGTTGCTCATGTGATGCTTAGGTTAGGTTGTAAGCCTTGGCATATTTGCAGAAGAATAGCTTCATTAAAATTATTCATTTTTTATCAGGCAATCCAGCAATAGACATTTTTCATTAATGGTATTATTGGAAGAGGAAACTTGAGAAAATTTAATGCATAAATTGAAATCAGATTAAAAACATGCTGATGAAATTATAGGAGTTCTTTTCCATGCTTCAGTCAAGCAATGGTGAAAATAAGTAATATGTATGGACTTTCTGGGATCCTGAGAATGGAAACATGAAAACAAAAAGAAATATCTACTTATTATGAACCTTGAAAGTAGTTATTAATGAGGTATTTTTCTTTAACTTTTCATTCCTGCTAGAAGAAACTGATAGTTGATACAGCTGTGTCAGCAGCTAAGGAATTTTTTTTGGTTGTGTTAAATAACATATCCTATCTGGTATAATTCACTTGTAGCTATGCAACAGGAGGTATTTAATGTCTGATTATGCTGCACTTGCTTTGGAAACAGCTGAGAGCCTACAAGGGACAGTTAGAGACAAAGGGTTCTTAAATGGACAGTCATTGAGGTCACTTACTGATGGCTTTATTGCAGCCTCCTGCGCATCTGTTTTCCCATGGCAGGTTGTTTGATCATGCTTTAATGGTTAAAGCTTTGTAAAATTACAAAGAAATCAGAAATCCCATGGGTCTCAAGTGTGGTTATTTACAGTTGGACTGCTGGCAGGAAAATGCTAAGTTTTATCATATAAATGCTAAGCTGGGTAAGACACCTGGTGAAATCTCATGGAGAAATCTCTGCCCTCTGATCTTTGAATGCACTCCCAAGGCATAAGATTTCAAGGTGGAAAGTACCCTGAAATATGACAGAGAACTTGGCTTTGCATCTCAACAGGTATGGCCAGGGATTCACTTAGAAGTGTAAAAGGTTGTATTACTAGGTTGGTGGAACTAGAATGTAGGCAGAATGGCATGAGGAGTTTTAATTAATTCTGTTATCTCTTTTTTATGGTTTGGAATGATACTGCCTTTGGTATTGTATTCACTTACAAAATCATAGACAATATTTGATTGTGAGGAAGAATGTAGGTTGAGTGGTATCTCTGTTTGCAGTGGAATTACTTTGGAGTTGGCTCAAGGAACTCATAGTTGTATGGCAGTCACAGTGAATAGAGTACAAAGATGTTAGAATTGTTTTGTCTGAGTCATTGGCCAGTAGAAAAGGCTCTAATATAATATTTTAGCTTATTGTTTTGGTATTAGTAGCATATTGTTCAGGTATATAACCTTCCCCCAAAGTTCTAGTAGTTTCTTTTTCTTTTCTGTTTGTTGTGGATGTGTGTCAGTCCTGGGGCTTGAGCTCAGTGGCCTGGGTACTGTCCCTGAGCTTTTGTGCTCAAGGCTACCACTTTACCACTTGAGCAACAGCTCTACTTCTGTCATTTTTGGGTGATTAATGAGCAATAAGAGTCTCAAGGACTTTCCTGCCTAGGCAGGCTTCGAGCTGTGATCCTCAGATCTCAGCCTCCTGAGAAGCTACGATTACAAGCATGAGCCACTAGTGTCTGTCTTTATACTCTTAAAATTGATGACTCTAGGTGAAAACTTCAAAACTAAGTCAGTTGGATACATAGCTTGGATATTCAAGTTATCTTAACAGCTTAAGTAAAATGTTGAATCTTTAGTTTTTATTTTTTTTAAACTTCCTTTGAGAGAAAACTTTCCTTGAGATGAAGAAATTGTATAGCTAACCTGTGCTTGGAAAAGTTTTACAGTGAAAGGTACTGTCTTAGAACATTTTAAAATGTTGGAAGTGGAGACTTCCCTGAAGTAGTAGAACACCAACCTTGAGTGAAAAAGCCAAGTAAGCATGAGGCCCTGTGCAGGGTTCAAGTCTCAGAACCAGTGCTACTACATGCAGAAGTATGCGCCTGTGCACACACACACACACACATAAAAAACTAAACCAACAAAAAATAATATTAGAAAATATAATACCACCTGCCACAAGCAAGGCAAGCTCTGCCAGTGATTCAGTTATTCCTTAGAAAGGTGTTCATGGTAAAAGAGGAAATGAAGATAATTATACCTAATCAGATTGCATAAGATGTATATTCATTGTCTTTGTATGACAGTAAAATAAAGTACAGATTCTTAGATTAAGGATAGGAAAATATAAATACAAGAAAAGGTGAAAAAAAATCAGGAACAAGCATTTCATAGAAGTGCACTCATTGAAGATGTCACTAAGTATATGAAAAGTTATAAGGAAATGTGAATTAGAATGGAGAACTTGTGATCTGACAAGTTTCCAAAGATGTAAATGTTTAGTAATAACTGGTGATTGAGTGAGGGAAGGGGATTGTCTAGTGATAGACATGAAAATTGATATCAGGAGGAGAGCAGTTTCACAATATGAATTAGAAACTTTGAAAAATACAAGTGGATCTTTTGACCTAGTAAATGTCCTGGTAAGAATTCTTACCCTAAAGAAATCTCTGCCTTGTCAAACTATTGCAATGTGTGTGTGCCCTCTGTTCCCTCTGCAACTGCAGAGACAAGACATTAAAAAAGAAAAGAAAAAAAAATCATAGCTCAGCTTCCAGACAAGATGGTGTTGTAGGATGGCGAGATAACTAAACCAAGAGTTAACAAACCGGACAGATGTGTAGTCCTACAACGGTGTGGATATGGCAACAAAGCATTGCAGGTTTGCTCTCCAAGAATTAAAAGGCAGAAAAAGTGTTGAAGGTAAACAGAGTAAGCTTATTTGAGAGTTAAAGGAAAGCCATGGAAGAAAGTAAGCAGAAACTCTTCCTCTGGAAAGGGGCTGCAAAGAAGATGGAGTCATCTTGGAGGGTGTTTTTTGTTTCCCTTATTTATTGTCAAAGTGATATACAGAGAGGTTACAGTTTCATATGTTAGGCCTTGGGTTCATTTCTTGTACTGTTTGTTACCTCCTCAGAGGGTGGTTTTTATATTCCGGGCTCCTCCCATATCTTCTCTCCTAGACTTTGCACTGATTGCTTGATAGCTGTGTATGCACTGCCCTTGCTCTTTTCATTGGTTGAGCGGGCACCCAGAGCATTATGGGAAGACATGGTTGAACAGGAAGAAGCATTTGAGCAGTAACTCAAGGCGCTGTGGGAAAAGGAAATGTCATGGGGCTGGGAATATGGCCTAGTGGCAAGAGTGCTTGCCTCTTATACATGAAGCCCTGGGTTCGATTCCCTAGCACCACATATATAGAAAACGGCCAGAAGTGGCGCTGTGGCTCAAGTGTCAAGAGTGCTAGCCTTGAGCAAAAAGAAGCCAGGGACAGTGCTCAGGCCCTGAGTCCAAGGCCCAGGACTGGCAAAAAAAAAAAAAAAGAAAAAAAGGAAATGTCATGATGGGACACATGTTACCAGCTACATATTAGGTCTGCCACTGTTTATCCTTATCTAACAGTTCCATGTTCTCTCCCAATAGGGACTGAAAGTTCACCACCTGAGCTGGGCCTGGAATTAGGCCCAGTACTTGAAGCCAAGGGCCCGGTTGAAGTGACACTTCTCATAAAAGAAGACCTAGAAATGTACTCTCCCCACCCCCAGGCAGTAGTTTATATGCAGCTGTGGGTTTGTGGGGAGCAAAAGAAGGGAGATGTAGCTTCCAGCCAAGAAAGGGAGTCAGGCTGTTTAGCTGTGGAATGATGCCAAGAGAACCATTGAGCTCCATGGGACTGTCATATAAGGCTTCATCCAATAGTGATATGGGGATTCTTTTTTTTTTTTTTTTTTTTTGCCAGTCCTGGGCCTTGGACTCAGGGCCTGAGCACTGTCCCTGGCTTCTTTTTGCTCAAGGCTAGCACTCTGCCACTTGAGCCACAGCGCCACTTCTGGTCATTTTCTTTCTTTTTTTTAATTTTTATTTTTTTTTAAGTTTTTTTTTTTTTTTTTGGCCAGTCCTGGGCCTTGGACTCAGGGCCTGAGCACTGTCCCTGGCTTCTTCCCGCTCAAGGCTAGCACTCCGCCACTTGAGCCACAGTGCCGCTTCTGGCCGTTTTCTGTATATGTGGTGCTGGGGAATCGAACCTAGGGCCTCGTGTATCCGAGGCAGGCACTCTTGCCACTAGGCTATATCCCCAGCCCTTTTTTTAAGTTTTTATTATAAAACTGATGTACAGAGAGGTTACAATTTCATATGTTAGGCATTGGATACATTTCTTGTACTGTTTGTTACCTTGTCCCTCATACCCCCTCCCCCCTCCCCTTCCCCCCCCCCCAGGTGTTCAGTTCACTTACACCAAACAGTTTTGCAAGTATTGCTTTTGTTGTTGTTTCTATTATTTTACCCTTTGTCTCTCAATTTTGGTATTCCCTTTCAATTTCCTAATTCTAATACCAGTATACACGGTTTCCAACATACTCAGATAAGATTACAGAGACAGTGTAGATACAATCACAAGAAGGTGATACAAGAACGTCATCAATAGTAGAAACTACAGATACACATGGGATGTTGAAAGTAGTTACAACTGTGATATAACAATCATTTCCATAAAATGGATTTTCTATATATGTGGTGCTGGGGAATCAAACCCAGGGCTTCATGTATACGAGGCAAGCACTCTTGTCACTAGACCATATTCCCAGCCTGTGATATGGGGATTCTAAGGAAGGTGACTATAGAACTATGGTGGAGGACAGGTGAGCTCAGATGGTATGAGAGGAAAAGAAGAGGCCAAAAGCCTTTCCCTCAGACTTAGCTAGCTGTTAAATGCAACTCCAAAACACTTGAAGAAAACAAATACCAAGAATAACAAGAAACAAAATCCACAGTGGGACCAAAAATTAATTCTAGATGAGATGAATCTCTTTATAGAAAAAATAATCAAAGACCAAAAGAAGCATGTTCATATTATTTCAAGAGATACAGACATCACATTGGTTAAAATGAAAATTTAAAATGTCTCAAACCATGCAGAAATGGCATAGAAGATGACAAAAACCAGTTGCAAATTTTCCAAATAGTGACTACAGTTATAGAAATATTACACGTTTTGGTTTTTATTTTAAGACAGGATCTCAATGTGTAGTCTGTCTGGCCTGCAACTTGAGATTCCCCTCCTGCCTCAGCCTCCTGAGGGCTGGGATTACAAGCATGTACTACCACATGTGGCTGAAATAATACATTTAGTAAATGTAATAATACTATTAAGAACAGTGATGACCTGAGAATAGTGAGGAATCTACTTAAAATGTAATGTGAAGATATAAAAGATTTTTTTAAAAAGGGAAGACACTTGTGTCCAGTTGGAGACTTAATTTATGTCTGATATGAATTCCAGAAAAAACTAAGTGCTGAGAATGAGAATTTTTCTGGTAGAATTATGAGTCTCGATATTTTGAGTAGTAGCATCATGTTGAAACTTAGAACATAAGGGATATAGTGGAAACATATTGTTAGGATAAAAAAAAAACCAAACTCAGCAGATCGCTTCAGAAGAAAGATTCATATTAGCAGCAATATAGGCTAGAAGGCATGGAAGATTCTAGGCAATTTTGTTGTTCTTTTGGTACTAGAGATTGAATCCAGTATCTTCTAGTCAAGTGCTTTGGTGTTTGAGCTAGGCCCCAGCCCTTTTGTTTTGGGTTTTTTTGAGCTAGGCCCCAGCCCTTTTGGGTTTTTGAGGTAATGTCACAAGAGAAAGAGAGGAGCAAGCAGGAGGGCTCCCCAATTAGAGAAGGCCAAAAATTCTCAGTTTTGCTTCCCAGTTCCCTGAAAATCACAGGAACTCAAGATCCACAGGCAAAAAGAACTGCAAAATGAACTAAGAGAAGCTTCGACAGAAAGGAAAACTTACAAGGTAGGAGTTTAGCAGAAACTTACATGGTAGAGCAGAGCAGAGCAGAGCAAAGCAGGGAATAGAGAGATGAAGGGGAGAAAGGAGCACCCCAGACATGTAAATGTGGGAGTAAGAAGCTCATTGTGGCAGTTTTCATACTCACTAGTCCTCCTTCCTGTAGCTGGGGAATTGGGTTGACGTTTTCTCTGGAGAAGTGGTCACAAATCTGTCACATAACCTGTCAACCTTTAACCCTATTGTGGACCCAACAGGTTTGGGTTAGCTGTAGTCTTCTGCAAGACTTGGGTATCTACTTTTAGTGACCTTCAGCAGTGCTGTCTGTTCAAAGAATTATCTTTTATTTTCAGATTAAATTACTCTTCTTGGGATACTGCGAGACAGCATATAAGGGAAGGGGTGTGGTTTTTTTACTTATTGTCCAAGTGATATACAGAGGGGTTACAGTTTCATACATAAGGCAGTGGGTGCATTTCTTGTACAATTTGTTACCTTCTGCTTCAGCTATTTTCAATGAAAGATTGTTTAATAGTCAATGTCTTAATCATTTGGGTGTGGCTTCTGTTTAGAATTTAGAATTGCCAGCAAAAGGCAGATAAGCAAAAGTTGTTTTGCTAAATAAGAATAACTCCTAAAGGAGTTTGCTTTCTAGAAAGCTTTAAAATGCAATTTTATTAACAGACAACCCAGGTTATCTTTTTGAACAAATCTTGATGATATATTTTTCAAGAACTTTTTTCTTGTACAAGTTTTAGACCTTATTAGTGTTAGGTTAATAATATCTTTATTATTAGTGTTAGGTTAATAATATCTTTACTGGCCTTTTAATTGTTATAGGGAGACTTTATTTTTGTTTTTCTTATCTTTCTGGCTAAAATATTAAATTTTCTTTTCATTTAGGGCTGACTTTTAGTCAGTTGATTTTTTTTTTCTTTTTCTTATTTTGTCATTTAAACAATTTCTTTTTTCTTTTTTTGCCCATCCTAAGGCTTAAACTTGGACTGGGTGCTGTCCCTAAGCTTCTTTTTGCTCAAGGCAAGTGCTCTACCACTTGAGCCACAGTGCCACTTCTGGCTTTTTTGAGTAGTTTATTGGAGATGAGAGTCTCATGGAGTTTCCTGCCCAGGCTGGCTCTGAACCATGATCCTCAGAACTCAGCTCCTGAGTAGCTAGGGTTACAGGTGTGAGACATTGGTGCCTGGCTCATTGAAACAATTTCTAGGGTAATCTTTAATATTTTCTTTTTTTCTGACTATTTATTAATTTACTTTTATTGTAAAGGTGATGTACAGATAGCTTCCATTTACATGAGTCAGATAATGAGTACATTTCCTTTTGAACAGTGTCACCTTATTCCTCCTTTTCTCCCAGTTTTTTCCTTCCTTACCCCTTCCCTGATAAGTTGCATAGTCCATTTTCAACTTAGTGTCTAGTGAGTATCACTACTGAATTGTTACACCTTTGTTACACCATTTGTGCTTCCCCTTACCCTCCCTAAATCAGATAAATTGACATACAGGACAAAAAGTTCGGAAATAAAAACAGTGACAAAGGAAAAACAAACAATAATACAAAAGTAAAGCAAAATCCCTCGTTTTTCCATTTCTTGGAATTCGTTTTGATAACCATTTTTAATTAATTTGAATTAATAATAATTTTAAGAATAGAAATATATTCAATAAATAACCTGTGTTCATCTAGTTCATTTGTAAACATTCGATAAACATTTTTTATGATCATATGCACATAGCTATTGAGCCTTTGTGATCCTGTCCTCAGAATATCCTTTTTTGGACTCACTCCTGTTTAATTTTTCATATCCAAGTGTATTTTTGAATATTTCTTCTTTTTCTAGTTTCTTCAGGTGCCACAGTTCTGTAGCATTATGTATGTCACACTGGTATATTTAATTTTATCCAGTTTATTTCTTCATAATTGAAGTGAATTTCTTGCAGGCAACATGTAATTGGGCATTGCTTTTCAAGAAAGTCATTCTGACAATTTCTGCCTTTTAATTGATTTTAGACTATTTACCTTTAAATTTGTATTTATTTATATGGTTGAATTTCACTGTATAGACATATACATATGCATATGCATATATAGCTTTTTTTTGGAAGGAGGATACTAGAGTTAGAATTCATACTCTCCCATTTGCTCAGCGAGAACTCTACTGTTGAACCATGCTTCCAGCTAATTACACTATTTCTCCATGTCTCTCTTTCTCTCTGTTGGCAATATTGGGATATTGAACTCAAGGTTTTGTGCTTGATAGGCAGGCACTCTACACACACACACACACACACACACACACACACACACACACACACAAAATTTCAGTTTTATAACAAATAAAATCATTTCAAGATTTCTAGTACCCATCATTATCTCTAATAGAGCCTTCTTTGAAGTGACATTGTTTCAATTCATATGTAAGAATTGTACAATATACTTCCCTTATGCTTTTATGATACAATATACATATATAGTATAAGTATACATAAGTTATAATACTTATACATATAGTAGTTTTACAATATAACCTTACAGTATCCTTTCTCTTAGGCCTTTAACTTCTACATGTGATACATATATGTATCTAGTTTTCAAAGTTTAATTATGCAAACATATGCTATAATCCACACAAGGTACTATATGATTTTTTTTTTGCTTTAAATAGTCAAGTATTTTCTTTATAAAAATTTAAATAACGATGAGTAAAGTTTTCTATTTCTGGTGAAGTCACTGTTCCTGATGCTCTTCATTTCTTCAAGTAGATTCAGATTTGTGTCTAGCATTCTTTTCTTTCTGCGTGAAGGTCTTCCTTTATCATTTCTTATGGTAAAAGTCTGCTGGCAGTGGTTTTTGTTTTTTCCCCCTGCTTTTGTATATCTCAAAAGTGCTTATTCTATCAGCATTTTTTTTTTTTTTTTTTTTTTGCCAGTCTTGGGCCTTGGACTCAGGGCCTGAGCACTGTCCCTGGCTTCTTTTTGCTCAAGGCTAGCACTCTGCCAACTTGAGCCACAGGGCCGCTTCTGGCCATTTTCTATATATGTGGTGCTGAGGAATCGAACCCAGGGCTTCATGTATATGAAGCAAGCACTCTTGCCACTAGGCCGTATTCCCAGCCCTCAGCATTTTTTTTTCAAGTGGGACATTTCTCTACCATCTTCTTGATAATACTGCTTCCAGATGATGTTTAGTGTTATTTTATGGCTTCTTCATGTTCAAAGATATTTTTCTCTACTTGCCTTTAGTTGAGTTTTTCTTTTCACTGATTTAAGTAATTTAATTTCTAATGTGCTTTGCTGCTTTGTAATTTTTGATCTTGGAGTTCCTGAAACATCTTGGATCTATAATTTTAAAGTTTTATCAAATTTGTAAAATACCTGGCTATGCGATTTTTATTTCTCCCATTTGTCTCTCTTCTTTTGATGACTCCAAGTACATGTGTTAAAGTGCTTAAAATCATCTCGCATGTCATTGATGCAGATTTTTTTCTGTATTTTATTTAAGTAATCTTTACTATGTGTTTAAGTGCATTATTCTTTTCTTATATAACTATTCTGCTTTGAATGCTATCCATTTCTCTTTTATCTGAATTCAGAATTGCCTTTTTAGAATCTTGATTTAATTTTATGAATCCAAAACCAAAATGCCAGTGATGTCTTGCATTTTTGTCTGAAGTACCTTGGATCACAATCCTCTTTATTTTTGTGTTGTGCCTGGGATGACAGATGTGTATTATCAAATCTAGCTGTTGGTTGAGATGGAGGTCTTGCTACTTTTTTGTCTTGGCTGGACTTGAAACTATAATCTTCCAGATCTTTGCTTCCTGAGTATCTAGGATATATACCTGGTCAAAAAATATTATGTCATATATCTCCTTTTTATGTATGTCTTGAAGATTTATCAGATCTTGAAAGATGAATATTTCCTTAGTTTGGGGTGATGTGGAGTATGGTGAGAATGAATTTGTATTGTACTTGAGAAATGTGAATGAGTTGTGTATCTCTCATGACTACCAATGCCATATTTTGGCAGTACCTTAATAGCTCTGGGAGGCCTGAGGTTTTCTTATTTATTCTAAAATTCTACAAATTTGTTGTATTAAAACTCAGATGACCTTTGTGGCTTCCTGATCATATTTAATTGATGCATTGTATACACACTCATACACACACATACATGAACACACATAGACAAAATAAACTTTTACTGAGATTGTTTATATATTTCTCCCAGGTCATATAGGCAAATTAATATCTGGATTTATCATGTAGGATTGATCTGTGGTCTAAAGCATAATTAGGTGAGGTTCATGTAGATTTTTTAATAGATAATTTATAACTGGTACATAAAGCTGTCTTTTTTCCAGACACAAATAACAGAAGATGGTCACCAAAATGTACTAAGGGCTTTCTGTGTGCCAGGTAGTGTTCATGGATCTTTATATGGGTTTCTTAACCCCTCATAGCGAGATATGAAATGAGTCCCATATTATGTACTGCACTGGTACAAGTAATTCTGGAACTCACAGTTCAGCTCCTTGACTTGTGCTTTGATGCATAGAAGCCCTCCCACACCCTGCCTAAAATCTACATAGTTTGTAGTTTGCAAAATGCAGCAATTTAAAGTTATTTTTTACTACTCCTGCACAAAAATTCTGTGAACCATTGTTTTACAGTTGAGGAAATGGTTGAGAGAGGTTGAGTCAGGTATGGTTCCACACCTAGGAAGTGCAAGAGTCTGTTCTCACTCCTGCTTCCTAAATCATGTTTCCATTTTACTACTTTTTATTTCCATGCGAATCAGACAGGAAACATCACATTTGTGGACATAGTTGAGAGTCTTTTTTTTTTTTTTAAGATATATAGAAGATGTTTGTTTTGACTTCTTTTGCCTTAGCCAGTTCCTTCTGATCTTTCCAGTTTTATTGACATGGGTCTTCCTGACCCAGTAGCACCTGTCTACAAACCAAATTGGGCTTATACTTGCTTGAAGGTGACATTATTGCTTATACAGTGAATGTTCACTGGCTTGTATTTGTGATTGTATTTGTGACAAGACTCAGGTACCATCAATACATTTTTTATCTTATCTGACTACTACATGGAAAAGGAAAACTGGAAGAATTAAGAGGTGTTGGCATCATGGTCCAAAGAGGCTTGAAGAGATAGGAATAAGATGAAAAGTGTAGGCCCTCTGTATGTGTTGCTAAGTAATAACCCAGTTAATTTATTTATGTAATTGCTCAAGATACTTCACCCCTACTTTCAAGCCTCAGCTACTCATAGTCAAGCCAGGGCTTAAGTCGTTGAAGAAAGTTTCTGCATCCTATTCTTAAGTTTGTTTTTTTTTTTGGCCAGTCCTGGGCCTTGGACTCAGGGCCTGAGCACTGTCCCTGGCTTCTTCCCGCTCAAGGCTAGCACTCTGCCACTTGAGCCACAGCGCCACTTCTGGCCATTTTCTGTATATGTGGTGCTGGGGAATCGAACCTAGGGCCTCGTGTATCCGAGGCAGGCACTCTTGCCACTAGGCTATATCCCCAGCCCCTATTCTTAAGTTTTATGGTTTTGCATTGCATGTGCCTTATTAGGTCCTTGTTCCTGTTACTTGCAGGAGTAATGAAAATGGGCAGTAGCCCACATGAATAGCCTTCATGTACCTCCTACCAAGCATCTCCTGCTTGCTGTGTGGCATTTATGAGCAGCTTGATGTATTTGACACAATTGTGACAGCAAAGAAGCGTGTGGGTAACACAGTGTGCTTTAGGTCCCAGCTGTGTGGATTTATCTATGCATTAGGCTAAGGAGCAGTGGTTAGCCAGATCTGACAACCACGTGTGAGCCACTCTGCCTCCACACCAGAGAGCAGTTTAGTGTGTTGTGTGTTTACCTTTTGGCTGGATTCAACACAGAGAATATGTCAGAGCTGTGCTCATCTATGACAGGCTCCCAAACACCTCATTTTCCTGTGGATGGAACTATGTGCTTTTTAAAACATTTTTTGTATTGAATTCCATGTTAAGAATTAAGAATGTTTGAATTGGCAATCATAATACACTGAGCTGGCTATTTGTTTACATTGTTCAAAATAATATAAAATAGAGTATTTTGAAGGGTTTTGCTCCTATGCCCTTTGTAGTCACTTCCCATCTTTCTTCCTGACAGATAATAGTTGGTCATTTATCCTATGTATTTCCACATGTTAATGCAAGTGGATGTTGAATCTTGTGGGGTTTTTTTTAGAGGGGAGGGTTGGGTTGGGCCAATAAACACTTTTATTTTTATTAAGAAATGCATATGTTTTATCCTACACTTATTATTTATAACAAACACATTTCATTTGTATACATTTATGCCAGATTCCATGAAAGTATATTTTTTCTTGCAATATTGAATCTTAGGATAACACATAGACATACAAATGCATGTCTAAATCTATGATACAGATATAAATATACTGTGAGAATTTTGACACTACTTGTGGATATTAGGTAATAGAATTGAAAATTTCTGTTCATTTTTGTTTATTATATGTTTTTGTTTCAAGTAAGTCTCGGTTATTTTAAAATTTTTACTTCTGTTTACTTAATTTTATGCTTATATATTGACTGTACAAAAGAATGGATTACATTGTGATATTTTGATACCTGCATAGCATGTGTTGATCATATTGACTTCTCCTAGTACCTTCTCCTGTCTCCTGTCACGTTTCTTTGTTTTTGGAGCTTTCTTGTGCTGGTGTACTAGGGCATGAAATCTGGGCCTTGCTTTCTAGTTTGGTGCTCTGTCACTTGAGCCATGCTTTTCAATCTTTTTGCTCCTGCTCTTCTAGCATGCTAGTTATTTGGAGATAAGAGTCTCTCAGATTTGTCTACTCTTAAGCTGGCTTTTGATCTCAACCCTCATATCTTGGCCTCCTGTGCATGGAATTACACATGTGATTCCTTTGTGCTAGCTTCTAGGGAGGTTTTTTTTTTTTTTAAGAAAAAATTTTATTTTAAGGGTGATATAAAGAGGGATTATGGTTACATAGTAAGGTAATGAGTACATTTCTTGTGAGCATTGTCATTCCACCCTCTTTTTCTCCTACTTTTCCTCCACTCCCCTTCCCCTAAGTTGTAAAGTTCATTTCCAACATATTGTCTTCTGAATATCACTGTTGCATTGATTCACCCTTTATCCTTTTTGTCACCATTTTGTTATTACCCTTCCCTTCCTTATATCAGATAAACACATATACAAGACACAGGGTACTAAAATCAGAAACAGTGACAAGGGGGGATAAACCAAAGAGTGAGAAAAAATTAACTTCACACAGTACATTCAAAACAAAACAAAACAAAACAGACCCAAAAACCTCTTGTTTCCATATCTGGAAGTTCATTTTGATTAGCATCATTTTATATGGTCGTATGTACATAGCTGTTGACCTTTTGTAATCATCTTCTAGGACTATCTCAGACATAAACTATTATAAACAAGTGAAACCATGGAGTCTATGTTTCTTTGGGTCTGGCTTACTTCGTTAATATGATTTTTTCCAAGTCTTTCTATTTCCTTACAAATGGGGCAATGGCATTCTTTCTGATGGAAGCATAGATCTAGGGAACTTTTTAAAGGAGGTTCTTTGCTTTTATTTATGGTTGTCTTGAATTTTATCTGGTGTTACTTTTCTTCATTCCACTATCCCATATGGGTGGGCATTTGCATTGCTTTGAATCTTTTTGCTTCAATGAAATAATTCACATATCATGAAATTCACTCTTGTATTAGCACAGTTGAGTATATATATATATATACATATATATATATATGTATATATATATATATATATATATTTTTTTTTTTGGCCAGTCCTGGGGCTTTGACTCAGGGCCTGAGCACTGTCCCTGGCTTCTTTTTGCTCAAGGCTAGCACTCTGCCACTTGAGCCACAGTGCCACTTCTGGCCATTTTCTGTGTATATGGTGCTGGGGAATTGAACCAGGGCCTCATGTATACGAGGCAAGCACTCTTGCCACTAGGCCATATCCCCAGCCCCACAGTTGAATATTTTTAATGTTTCCAACCTATTCTGAAAATAATGATGTGTGTAACTTTGAGTATACACTTAACTGAACCATAGTAAAAATGTATTTGTAGAGGGGCATGATCTCCCTGATATATGACTGTTAACAAAGGGAGACGGAGAGACAGTAGAGACCAAATCTGTGAAACCAAAAACTTCTTGTCAAATAGTATTCCCCACAGGATTGGGGCAGCGACCCAACAGTATGTACTAAAACCAAACAATTACTCAACATATAAAGGTCAAAAATTGACCTCTCAGGGGAATACAATAGCACAAAAGCTATGTATGTACGTTCATATAAGACTACTGTCGACATATTGTCTAATATCGACATTACATTTAAAGCCCTAGGTGAACTTTCTTGGGCGTGGCCACGTGGCTACTATATATGTTCTTGATACATTGTATATTGTATATATGTCTACCTGACCTAGAGAAGGGATAGAAAAACAGGTCGTAAGATATCACAAGAAATGTACACACTGCCCTACTATGTAACTGTACCCTTTTTGCACAACACCTTGTCAAAAAATTTGTGTTCAATTAATAAATAAATTAAAAAAATATTTGTAGGAGAAATCCTAAAAAATATTATACTATGTACATAGATAAAAGTAGTTGAAGTTGGAAAAGAATTGTCAGGCTCCCTCCTATAGGCATTTGTTTGACTTTATACTCTTGAAAACAAAGTCTGAGACAGTATTTGGACAGTGATTGGACTTTTTGTTCTGTTTTGTTTTTGGTCAGGGGGCTTGGATTCTGGGCCTAGGCACTGTCCCTGAGCTCTTCAGTACAAGGCTAGTGCTCTACCACTTTGAGCCACAGCACTACTTCCAGTTGTCTGGTGTTTAATTGGAGATAAGAGTCTCATGGACTTTCCTGCCTGGTCTGGCTTTGAACTGCAATCCTCAAATCTAGGATTATACCCACCAGTGCCTGCTGTACCTTTTTTTTTTTTTTCTTGTGTTGGTCCTGGGGCTTGAACTTGCTCACCTGAGCAATAAAATTTAAAAAAAAAAAAAAAAAGAGAGACCCAAGGACTTATTTGCTTGGGCTACCTTCTAACCGTGATCCTTAGATCTCAGCCTCCTGAGTAGTTAGAATTACAGTTATGTGCCACTGGTACCCAGCTGGAATTGTGTACTTTTGATATAGCATTTGGGTTACAATTTTTCCCCCTCAGTACTTGAGTTTAAAATCAAGGCCTCACACTTGCCAGGGAGGAACTATATAACTTGAGTCATGCCTCCAGCCCGGTTTTATTCTGATTGCTTTTGAAATAGGGATTTTTTTCTTGCCTGGGCTCTCATGTAAGCCATCTGAGCCACCTACTTTAAGCTTCTCTTTGTAGCCAGGATCACAGGTGTGGCACTACCATATGTAGTTTTCCTTCTTAGACATGGAGTCTCTCAAATTTTTATGTCCAAGTTGACCTGGAATCTCAACTTTCTCAATTACAGCCTTTCACATAGCTTGGGATGATAAGTACATTCCACTATGCCCATCTGTGTATTGAAAGGGAGTCTCTTGAAGTTTTCTAACCAGGCTGGCCTTTAACCATAACCCTCAGGATCTCAGCCTCTGAAGTAGCCAAAATTACAGGCTTGAGCCACTGGCATCTGCTCAGATTACAATATTTTTTACCTGTCAGATACTCTGGGCCTCAGTTGAGCTGAAAGTGGTTATTTTTCTAATAGCTTAACTGAAGCACTTGGCACAAGTGTTTTTGCCTGTACTGATATCTTTTGGCATATGGGATAAGTCTGTTGGTATTTAATCTGACTTACATGGGGGTATGTAATTCCTTTTGAGACTCTATACCTTTGTGTTCTGCATTATAAGCAGATTAGCTTTATCAATGAACTCTCACAAAGGAGACCTTGAGTTGATTTTTGTATGGTGGAGCCTCTGAATTATTAAGACTTTGAAAGTTTTGATGGCATTTATAAATATTCTAGTGCTTTGTGTTTATAAAAAGTACTAAGAAGTTGCAGAAGGTTCTTAAATTCAGGCTTTCTTGAGCTTAAAATTAAAGAATAGGTTTTTAATTAAATTAGCAATGGTGTGCATAAATGTGCAAGTGTATTTGTGCAAGTGTATTAATTCCTTTTTGTGCACTAATACTGAAACAGATAAGCCATTTATCCAATTAGTGAATTATTCAAACTATAGAAGTATTGATTTTATAGGTCCTTAGTAAGGGAAGACCTTCCCCTGTTATCATTATAAATCAGAAAATAAGCAACTATGAAAACAGAGGCCTTAATTAATCTAGGATTATGCATTAGAATAGAATTTACTTTTGTTTTTTGCAGATGACTGTTATATTTCTATCTTTTTATTATTCACTTCACATTATGACTTGAAAGCTTTAGAAAGCATCTGGATTCTACCAAGAGGATGTTTGTTCTGGGCTACTCTGATGAGGATGTGTTGTGAATTAAAGGCTTCTTTCCTGGGGTCAGAGTCTAATACACTGGACCACTAGTTGAGTAGTTTTGCACTGTGTAGACAGTAGCTAGTAGAGCAAGTAAGGATAAAAGGTCCTTTGTATTTACCAAACTATATGCTCTCTGTGTATGCACACATGTGTGTGCATGTACACCAGATTTGAACTCAGGATGTGGCACTGTCTGCTAGCATTTTCCCTCAAGGCTGGAGTTCAACCACTTGATAAGAGGCACATGGACTTTCCTGCCCAGGCTGGCTTTAAACCTTGATCCTCAGATCTCAGCCTCATGAGTACCTAGGACTCTAGGTGTGAGCCAACAGTGCCTGTCTTTCAAACTATATTCTTTACCAGTGTAGCTGCATTGGCCCACAGCCAGGTGTAGTGCATTCTAATTCTTACAGTCACGTGAGCATTACCAAAGCCGTGATGATAATTTGTTTTTGTAGTGTTATTTGAAAATCACTTATTTCTGCCATTTTTCTTACACACAGTATGTACACATGTCTGTGTGTCCTTGTGTACACACATATATGCCATTTATATACCACATACACAGACTCTGTATATGCCAGCATATATGTCCAATGTGTCAGATCAAGCATTTGAAAAAAATCAGAATGAGAGTCACTTCATATGTGTTTGATTTCTTACAATCTTGGCCCTTTCTCTGACTTCATGTGAGTAGCAAGTTCTATGTGAGGAAGACATCTATTTCTCTCTTCCTTTTCTTTGAAGTAGTTCTGGAGATAGAATTTAGGACTTCTACATGCTAGGTAAGTGCTCTACCACTTGAGCCATGCCCCAGTACTTTTGGCTTTTAGTTTTTTTTTTCCAGTAGAGTCTTATTTATGCTCATATTTTTGTGGAAAATGAGCTTACTATTTATGATTCCTACATAGCTTTGTTTATAGACATGAACCATCATGGCCAGCTGTTGGTTAAGATGGAATCTTGTGAACTTTTTGCCCAAGTGAATCTTGGACAGCTATTTTCCAATCTCTGCCTCTCATATAGCTAGAATTACAGGCATGAGTTACTATAGTTCCTTAAAGAAATAATTTTTCGTGAACAGCTAATCATTACTAGATGCCAAAAAGGGTGCATCAGGGGCTGGGAATATGGCCTAGTGGCAAGAGTGCTTGCCTCCTATACATGAAGCTCAGGGTTCGATTCCCCAGCACCACATATATAGAAAGTGGCCAGAAGTGGCACTGTGGCTCAAGTGTCAGAGTGCTAGCCTTGAGCAAAAAGAAGCCAGGGACAGTGCTCAGGCCCTGAGTCCAAGGCCCAGGACTGGCAAAAAGAAAAAAAAAGGGGGGGGGGTGTGCTTCATAAAATTGGAAGAGAAAAGCAAAAAAAATATAGGTTTAACAACTATTATAATAGTGAAAGATTATTTATTTATCTACTTATTTTTTGTCAGTCCTGGGGCTTGAACTAGGAGTGTGGGAACTGTCCCTAAGTCTCTGTGTGTTCAAAGCTAGCACTCTACCACTTGATCCACAGCACCACTTCAGACTTTTTTTGAGTAGTTTATTAGAGGTAAGAGTCTCATGGACTTTCCTGCTTGGCTGGCATTGAACCGTGATCCTCAGATCTCAGTCTACTGAGTATATAGGATTACAGGTATGCAGCACCAGTGCCCAGCTAGATCAATTTAGTTTTCAAAAAGTTTTATTCTTTTTGCAGTACTTGGATTTGAACTCAGGATCTGTGTTTGAACCATGTCCCCAATCCTTTTCTTATTTAGTTATTTTTCAGGTAGGGTCTTATTAGACTGAGATCCTACTACCTTCACTTGCCTGTAGCTGGGATTACAGTTGTTTTATTTTGTTGTTGTTGTTTGCTTTTTTTTTTTTTTTTTGCTGAGATTGGGTCTAACTTTTTACTCAGGCTAGTCTCAAACCGTGATCCTCTTGCTCTGTTCCTCCAGAATATCTGGGATTACAGGCACGAGCCTGGCCTGAAAGATTTGCTTTTTACAAAAGCAAACAAATGTTTACAGGATAAGTAAATAGCTCCATGTTATGCAAGTAGAGGCTATAGTTTGCTCTATCCAGGGAGAGTCTCATAGAAGGGTGGAAAACCTACTGTGTCTCAAACACATATAGATAGGAAGATTTGTTCTAGAAAACTGTGTTGGGTGACTTACAAAGTTAAGCTAGTGATGAAAATCACCTTACTGTCAAAGATGCATGTGAATCAAATGCTCCAAAATCTGTGAATGAGTGAAATTATTTTTAAATTCATGCTTCATATATCCTGAAATTTAAAAAAATGTGTACTTTATCAGTTATTAATTACTCAATTTCTATTTCTAAAAGCTTATATATTCAAATTAGCTAAGCTTTCTTGTATTCTATTTGGGATCATTTTACATTTAGTTAAATAGAATCTTCACTATTTTTAAACAGAAACTGAGGCTTCTTGAGGAGCTTGAAGACACTTGGCTTCCTTACCTGACCCCCAAAGATGATGAATTCTACCAGCAGGTAAGTTAATGAGTGTTTTATTAGTGTGTAGTGATGTACTCTGTGCGTCTTCTGGCTTTCTTTAATTTATTGGAGATAGGAATCTCATGGAGACTTTTCTACTCATGCTGGTCTTAAACTGTGATCCTCCAATCTCAGCTTTCTGAGTAACTAGGATTACAGGTGTGAGCCACAGGCATTGGCTCTTTTGTACCTTTTTTACCTTTGACTGTGCTGGTATAGGAAGTGAAAAGATCACTTCCCTATCTACTTTCTCCATAAGCTCAATGCCTTACCCAGGCTGCCCATGTTCTTTCCCATTTTTCTTTTCTTTCTTTTGATTCCTAACATGAGGATATTTTGCTTTATTTTATTTTTTTATTTTTGTTTGAATACTTTTATTACCTTTAAGTATACAAAGGAGTTGCATTCAACAAAGCAGTTTATGAATGCAGTGCTTCTTGATCAGTGTTACCCCTTTCAACATTCCCATCCCTCTCTTCCCTCATTTTAAAAATTTTCAGTTATGTATTGACTTTTTCTTTTTCCATTTATCAAAGCAGTTGTATACAATGCATCTTGTTCTGTGTCTCTTTCCTACTTTTCTGCCTCTACTCATGTTGTCTTTCTGACAGAGTAGCTTTCCTCTTTGCCTGTTGCTGGATGTCTGCTTCTTCA
Source organism: Perognathus longimembris pacificus (assembly GCF_023159225.1). Taxonomy (NCBI): domain Eukaryota; kingdom Metazoa; phylum Chordata; class Mammalia; order Rodentia; family Heteromyidae; genus Perognathus; species Perognathus longimembris. The sequence continues at coordinate 23,088,371 of NC_063170.1, read as the reverse complement.
TGATTTCACTTACGTGTGGCCTCCCTTGTGAACATGACCCCACGTTATCTTATCACAAATCAAGTCTATTGTGCTCTCCTCTGAGCTACTTAATTTTTAAGTACTACCGATCTTCTTGTGTAGTAGTGACCAGATTCTGTGTCTCTAGCTTTCAACTTCATGAGCACCTACCTTTCCATTATATGCGGCAAAGACAAACACAGTGACAAAGTAGATGGGGGTGGGTGATTTATTTTCCTTACTTAGAAGTCTACGAGCACACTGATCAATCCAGCCTCTCAGAAGAAGTCCTCCTTCTTGTTTTCTTGGCTTGGCTCTCTTCTATATGAGGTTGTGCTGACTAGACTGTGAGAGCATGTGAAGGCTTCCATAGCTCAGGGGGTATGTGGTCTTTGGACTACATCTAGCGCGTCTCAGAAGAAGATCTGCTGGGTTCTATTGAACTGTTCCAGAGTGGGATCATTGGCCTGTGAGGGTCATTGTGCTTGCTTGTACTAGTTCATGTGCCCACACTTACAGTTGGGCTGAGCCCGAGCATTTTCACTCAAACTGCATGGAGGTGGCTGCTTTCCCCAAAGGAGAATTTCATTTCTGGTTCCTACTTCTGGTTCCTGCTTTCAACATCTGGTCACTTCTCCCTACCTCTGTCACTTTACCCACGGCACAGCTACTGTCATCTCTACAGCAGCTTCCTTCTCCTTCTTCCTTCCTTCCCTGACCAGTCAGCTTCTACAGAGCATCCAGAGTCAGATCCTTGCAGTTTTGCTCCAAGCCCTTCAGTGGTCTCCCAGCTCAGAGTAACAGCCTAACAGCCTAGTACAATACATTTACCTACATAGCTCCCTTACCTCATTTCCTGTTCTAATGCTCCCAGCCTCTTCTCATTCTGCTGCCACTCTTCTTCTTGAAATGAGCCACACATAGCCCTTTCCCCAGGCCTTTGCCCTGGGTGTCCTCATGCTCAGAACACTCTTCTCTGGGTCTCTGTAGGTCTGTCTACAATTGTATTCTTCTGCCTTTGTGCTGCCTTATCAGAGAGGTTCTCCCTGACCATGAGGCCACCTCTGGTTCTGCCTTACCTTTCCACCATCTAAGATACTCTCCACTTTACTTATTTGTTCATGTCTGGCTTTTTTTTTTAAACCAGGGTACAAGATCCCAGAGAGTTCTCTAAATTCCCAGGACCTATTGTTTTGCAAGTTTTATTCTCCATAAATAGGAACTTAATAGTGAAGATTTTCTAGATTTCATTGCTAATTATCCCTCAATATACTCATGCTGTACTGTACTGTCTTCCTTTTAACTATTGGTTTTCTTTTCTGTCTATACTATTATTAAAGTATGAGACATTATAAAATAAGAACTGCCTTAATTTTTTTTCATTTTACTTTGAGCTCTTTGTACTGTAAGTATTAGATAAACATTAAAAAACCCACACACAAAAGAACATGAACTGCCTAATGATGGGACACTTTGGACACTTTGTAGCAAAGCACTTTTCAACAGCCTGTGTCTGCTGGGGCCTTGCTGGTAGCTGGGGACTTCAGAATGCATCTCTTCTAGGGCACAGCTTGGTATCATACAACTGGAGACTATCCAAAGTAAATGGGTATAGCTTTTTAGTGTTGGGATGGCTACCAAATTGCAAGTGTTTGGAATAGAAATTATAGAGAAAAAATTAAGATGGACACCACAAGATGCTGTCAAGTGCAAAGTGTAAAGTATTACAGCATAATATTAATAGCCAAATTAGGAATATGTTACTCTGAAATCAGAGTTTACTGACATTGTCAATTGAAGGGCCTTTCCCAAGTCACTGGAAGGCTCTGAGTTTTAATTCACTCTATCAAAGGTGAAATTCCATTGAGCTTCAATTAAGTGAGTCTCGTAAAACTGAGTCTTACCCAGTTAATACCATGGATGACTTTTCTGGATGACAAAGTTCTTTCAGAGCATCCCTTGAAGTGAGGAGAAGAAGTGAAGTTTTGTGATATGGCTTAACATAAGCAAAAAAATAAAGCCTAATCTCCAGAGACCTTTAGCACTTTACGTGTTTCAGACATTGGTAAGGGCCTGGCATGTTGGAACTTTATATCCACACACCTTTCCAAATACTTATTAAACTATGTTAGTTGTCATTAAAGTCACAATATTTTTTGTATGTTCAAGAAATACAGACCATGACCATACAACCACTAGGATAATTTCATGACTCAGTATTCCCTGGAAAAACTTTTAACTGGATTAAACAAAAAAAATTCTACTAACATATTTGAGAAACTGCCAACAGCTGCTCTAAATTACCGTGTGATAGCTGATGTTCTGCATATACCTGTCCAAAATGGAAAGTGAACTTATTTGTTTGACAGAATGAACTCAAATGATTTAATGTTGAGCACCCCTTCCCCAAAGTTACTTATTCTCTTTAGAGAAAAATCTTAACAAATGTTACATAGCACATTTTTGTGTCAGGTACTAATTTAATCACTTTATAAATAATGAAAGACCAAGACATTTAGAATGAGAGTTTTCTCACTTGGATTTTCCTTGAGAGAGTGACAAAATTAGCCAATTATCACTAATTTTTCTCATAGTGTAAAATAAAAAATTCCCTAGAGGACCAGTTCAGTCAGATTCAGATAGTCACAGAACTTTTGCCCAATAGTTTTGATAATTCATGGTCAACAAAAAGAATTTCCTGGCAAAAGAAATGTAAAAGTTCGGAATTTTCAAATGCAAATTCTTTCCTTGATGTTTTTATTTTATTTTCTTATTTATTGTCAAAGTGATGTACAGAGAGGTTACAGTTTCATACTTTAGGCCTTGTGTACATTTCTTGTACTGTTTGTTACCTCCTCCTTCATTCCCACTTCCCCCCTCCCCCTTTTCCTCTCCCCCCATGAGTTGTTCAGTTGGTTTACACCAAACAGTTTTGCAAGTATTGCTTTTGTAGTCATCTTTTTATACTTTGTCTCTCGATTTTGATATCCCCTTTTACTTTCCTAGTTCTAATACCAGTATATATCGTTTCCAATACACTCAGATAAGATGCAGTGATAGTGCGGGTTCAACCACAGGAAGGGGATACAAGAGGATCATCAACAATAGAAGCAATGGTTTCCTTGATGTTTTTAAAGCAAGTGTTTTTACATCTATTTTAGAACATTTGAAAATAATGTAGTATAAATGGAAAAAATATAACCATGTATTCTTCCCAGAGATTACCATATTTTTATGCCATTTTTCTCTATTTTCATGAAACCAGGATCTTCAGTTCATTATTTAATGCTCTTCATAAAGCAATATAAAATTTCTAGTTTGCTACTTAATCTTTATTTACATATATTTAATATTTCTCCCTCTAATCTCATTTGTCTTTTGTGTCTTTTGGAGGCTTTTGGTTTTCAATTATTATAACTAAAATCTGATGAATGTTTTCATGATCTTCATTTGTTCTTTTTTTTGGCCAGTCCTGGGGCTTGGACTCAGGGCCTGAGCACTGTCCCTGGCTTCTTTTTGCTCAAGGCTAGCACTCTGCCACTTGAGCCACAGCGCCACTTCTGGCCATTTTCTGTATATGTGGTGCTGGGGAATTGAACCCAGGGCCTCATGTATAGGAGGCAAGCACTCTTGCCACTAGGCCATATCCCCAGCCCCATTTGTTCTTATAATTTAATGATAATAAGAACTCAGGGCCTTACTCTCACTCAGCTTACTGGCTTGTGGCTGGCACTCTACCACTTGAGGCACACTTCCAGACTAGCTTTTCATTAGTTAATTGGAGAGCAAGTGTCTCTAACTTTTCTGCCCAGGCTGACTTCAAATGACAATCCTCTAAGTCCCAGCCTCCTAAGTAGCTAGCATTGTAGACATCAGCTTCCTGAGTAGCTAGGATTTATAGAGGTGAGTTGCTGCTGCCTGGCTGAGAGTATACTGGTACCTTAGAGACTTGTTTAGAATATAACTAGTGATAAAAGGAGTTATTGCACTTTACTGTAGAATGTTTGGTCTGTCAGCAGGATTGTATTGACTGTGTAAGAAGAAACTATAATATTAGTGTTTATGTTTTTTCAGTTGGGATGAATGAAGTATGAAAATTATAAACCCTAAAGGGGATCCTTGTGAGTTTCAAGACAGTCTATAGTGGTATGGGAGATGACTGTTCTTTTCATTTTACATTCATTATCACACAGCTCAGGCATGCTCCTACTGTTTAATTTTTTTTTTTGCATTCAACTTCACTAATTGATTTTTCTTTGACATAATTCTATTTTTCATAGGCTTTCCATTTCCTGTGCTGTGGATTAGCCGGAATAGGTTGGTTTATGCTACAGTAACAAATAACCCTCAATTCTCAGTGGATTTGCCCAATAGTATTTCTTGTTCAATTTAAATATCACTTGTGGATTGGCAGAGAGTCACTACTCATTAAAGCAAGTCACGAATCCAAAGTGCTTACTTTGCCAGAGGGAAGAAGAATGTTCTGGAAGGTCTTGCACTGGCAATGAATTGCCCTGGGCTGGAAGTGACAGCTATCATTTCTCAATGGACAGAATAATCACATGCTTCATCCATCATGAGGGATCCAAAAACCTGGTTGGTACGGGGAAAATTTGGAACTATTGTTTAAGAATAGGAACAGGACACAATCTTTGCTTGTGATTCACTTTGCAGTTTCCTGCGAAAATTGAAGTGCTCCCCAATCACAAAAATAACAAACCCTTCATAAAAAAGCAATTACAAAAAACAACTTCCACTAAACTGAGGAATGGTAGCTCACACATGTCATTCCGGCACACACAGGAGGCTCAAGCAGTTGATCACAAGTGTTAGGTCAATCTGGGCTACATATTGAGACACTTCCTTAAAACTAACAAAACAAAACAAAAAGCGACCAACCAAAACAAGCTATGAAACTTTTTTTCTCACCATTCTTTTCAAATACAGGAAATCATATTGTCTCACATTCAAATGTTTTGGATCACAAACTTTGGCCAGTAACAAACTTTGCACACATTTAGTGGAGTCCTAGTAAATGTTTAATACCTGGCTTTCTGGAGGAAATTGCAACCTTGATCATCTATTAGTTTATTTACCTCTATCGTAGTCCAGGCTCTCAGTGCTTTTCTTTGGATGTTTGTATTAGCATTTACATGATTTGACATATTCAAATTACTTGAAACTCTGTCTGATACTATAACTAAGAGTGAAGATTAAATCAGATCATTCTCTTCCCCTTGAAATCCTCCAATACAATTAGAGTGAATTCCAGATTCTTTACTGTGTGCTACGCATCTTGGTTTCTGCCTTCCATTTTGTCCTCATTACCAAGCACCACTGAACTCTGGCTATGTACCAATTCATAGGTCAAATGCTAAGGAGTCAAAGTAGTGATGGAAAGCCAATACAGTCCTTCACTGTATCAATTAACCCATGTGTTCCTGTGTAAGGGAAGAGAATTATTTTGTCACTCTTTAAATGTCATTAATTGGATGATTGCATGATCTCATCGTTCATCTATCTACCCATCCATTTAACATTTGCTGGATATATTCTGTGCACTAGTATTGTTGTGAACAAAATTAATGGCTCATTGTTCGTTGAACTTAGTTTAGGAAAAGACTAGGAGTGTGGCTTAAATGGAGAGTACTTTGGAGGCTCTGAGTTCACTTTAAAAAAGAAAGAAAGAAAAGAAAGAATGTATGCTCTGGAGTCCTGTGACATCAAATGCTAGCTCTGATGTTCACTAGTTGTTTCACTTCAGGCAAGTTTTTAAAATGTCTCTGTGCTTCCATAGTTAGACCTAAAAACTGGAGAAGATGACACTATGCATGAAATTGTGATATAATTGTGCATATAAGTCAGTTAGATGAATACTTGGTTTATAGTGGGCACTTAATATATGGTTAATGAATAGTCAATAAAATAGTGTTTTCTGGAAGAGCCGAAGGCTGAGGTTTTGAAGGTGGGGAGAAAAGGTCATAAAAGTAGTCTGGGAAATCAAAGCACAAATTCTTGCTTTTTGTTTCAGCTGAAGATTAACAGTTTGGGCTTAAATTTGACAGTCTTAACTGTAAAGTTTATGATATTTATTTTATCAAGTCTTTTTTTAGACTAGGGAGATATAAATCTTGTTTGGAAATGCCACCTGGTAGGCCTCCCCTACTGAAGGTCCCCAAAGAAGCACATCTTTGAAACTAATCAAATTATAAGAATTCATCAACTTGGTTTTTTCTTCTTGTTTTTGTTTTAGTGGCAGCTGAAATATCCTAAACTGATTCTTCGGGAAGCTGGCAGTGTGTCGGAAGAGCTCCACAAAGAGGTTCCTGAAGCCTTTTTCACCCTGCACAAGCATGGCTGCTTATTTCGGGACCTGGTGAGGATTCAAGGCAAAGATCTGCTCACTCCAGTATCACGCATCCTCATTGGGAATCCAGGCTACACCTACAAGTACCTCAACACCAGGCTCTTTACAGTGCCCTGGCCTGTGAAGGGCTCTAACATAAACTATACTGAAGCTGAGATTGAGGCAGCTTGCCAGACCTTCCTTAAGCTCAATGACTATCTGCAGGTAGAGACCATCCAGGCTTTGGAAGAACTTGCTGTCAAAGAGAAGGCCAATGAAGATGATGTGCCAATATGCATGGCAGAGTTTCCTAGAGCTGGCATGGGGTCATCCTATGATGATGATGTGGACATTAAGAGCAGAGCAGCATATAATGTGACTTTGTTGAATTTCATGGATCCTCAGAAAATGCCATACCTGAAAGACGAGCCTTATTTTGGCATGGGGAAAATGGCGGTGAGCTGGCATCATGATGAAAACCTGGTGGACAGGTCAGCAGTGGCGGTGTACAGTTATAGCTGTGAAGGTACAGGCTGTTCTAATTGTACTATGACCAGTTGTTTAGCTCTGAAGATAGGCATGTGCATTCTTCCGTGTGTGCATGTGTGTGTGTTGTGTGTCCTTTTAGGGCTTGTCTCACCTTGTGCCTGCAGAATACACCTTTAGCTGTGCTCTCTGGCTCACTGTTACTGCACTAAGAATATTTTTCTGCATGTAAGCATTACTGTCATTTTGTCTTTTCCATACCCAGGAGAGCAGCATCTTGGATTCATTCAGCCAGCTGCCTTTCTCTAAAGCTCTGAGTAGATTGTACAGTTGCTATAATTAGCTTGCTAATAAAGGGTTGGGGAAACAGAAATCTGTCAAATCTTTCCAGGTTCTCACAGGTGCACATTCTGTGTTGCCAAAATTCTCTTATGGTTGACATCATATCTTGATGAGCATGATTTGTCAAGTATTGGCTTGTTCTTGGCTTCATATCATTTTTTACTACTATCCCTTCTTGCCAGCAGCAGTTGAGATGGCTTTTGTAAGCAGACATTCCTGTTTTCAGCAAATTGTCTAGTCCCCTCTGTGGTTTTTCAGTTTTAAACCTTGTTAGGTAGCTATGGAGAACTTGTTCTTGTTTTTCTGAAATCCATTTTTACCTTGGAACAGAGTTCATAGGTTATCATTTAGAGCCTTACCAAGATTTCTTTCTGTTCAGTTTCTGTGTGGTTAAGGTCCTCATAGTTTCTAGAACAGCTTTGTAAAGAGGTAGGTGAATGTACAAAGGACCCCATTACCACTGTTTTCTTCTCTGCCCATTTGACAAAGGAATACAAGGTATTGTAGCCCCTGTCTGTTCTATTGAAAGATTTTGGAAAACCGAAGTTCTAGATATTCTCTCAGGGAATGTTGGAACTTGTAAGAGTCATGGCTTTTAGGCAACTCTAGTTATTTTATTGGATTTTGTTGTTATTACTTGTTTGCCTTTGGCCAAGTTTTCAAAATGTCTCTGTTTCAGAAGTTATACCCATAAACTAGAGAAAATAATACTACTATGCATAAAATCATGAGAAATGAGTTACTGTACATAGATCAAGTAGAACAATACCTGGCTCATAGTGGACAATAATTATTTAATAAAATTGTACTCTCTTTTAGAAAAAATCGTTTTGAAGAAAAATCTCATTATCTTAAATTTCTTCCAGTTTTCAAGTCTCAGAATTCCCCAGGATTACTAATATCTTTTCTAATTTTACTTTTCGCTTTCAGTCCCAAATAAGGGATTATTTTATATGTTGGAAATTTTACCACTATTCCTGGCATACCAAGTAGTGATGTAGATCTAAGAGCAAATCCCATGAAAGGATTCACTGCTGTCCTAAAGGAAAGAACTAGAATCCTCAAATCTTTAAAAATACCTTGCCAGGAATTGGAGCACAATAGCATCCAAGAATTCTGATGCAAAGGAACAATGGAGTTGGTTAGTTTCTTTCTGATGGAGGCAGCACTGTGAACTTGCAGTGCACTTGACTGCTCCACCTGCTACAACCATGTCCTTGTATGCTCACTTATTCTCAGTCTGCAGTTTCGTCTTCTATTGTGTTCCCTTTGTGTGGGTGATCAGACGGATTTTGAAAGCTAGAATACCTTTCAGGAAGGAATTTAAAATTTTCATAAATAGTTTCTAAGGTGAAGAGTAGGTAAGATTGATACAATATATAGTTATAATATAAAATATATTACGTACACAAATATTACATATTATATACTATGTAAATATATAATTCACCCTGGCAGTTGTCATAAAGAAGAGGGAACTGCAGAAGGTTAATCTGTAAGAGTTTTGTTCTCTTAACTTCTCAGATTCCTGTAACTCTATCTAATGAAAATGACAGTACTAAGAGCTCCTGTTTATTGAATACCTACTGTCAGAAGGGCACTTTAGAATTTTATATGTTTTAATTCCTTTTATATTTTTGTACCAACCCCACAAAGTAGGAATGCAATGCTTTCATGGTTATCATAATGGTGTTATAGTCAACAGAGATGGTGGATATGAAGATCGTCTGGCAAGACTATAATACAATGGAAAAACTATTACCTAATGACTTTGTAGTCTTTGTAGTCTTGTAGCACAAAGCATGAGGAGTTAGTGATTGTGCTGGTATAAGGAGAATTTGGTGCTGCCAGTGATATAAGGTATGGCACTCATAGTTACAGAACTGATACTGTGATACTGAGGGAGGGAGGGAGGAAGGAAGGGGTGGAGAGAGAGAGAGAGAGAGACAGAGACAGAGACAGAGACAGACAGATGGAGACACAGAGAGAACCATTGTAAAGTTCTATGCTATGTTATAAGCAGGCAGCAATATATCTATATCTATTTCTAGCTCTATGTCTCTATGTCTATGTCTATGTCTTTGTCTATGTCTATGTCTATCTCTATCTCTATCTATATATCTATTTACCCTGTCTCTTAATTGTATCAAGAAGCCATATTGAGGTTTAGGATAGTATTTTGTATGTGCTCCTAAAATGATGAAATTTCTCTTGTGAAGGGATGCACAGTTGTATTAATATTATTTTTATTTAAGAGACACCAAAATAAAAGTACAAGATCATAGTTAACTTGTTTGTGGTTACATAGCGGGTAATTGTGCAGACCTGGGATTTAAACTCAGTTCTCTGGTCTTACCGTCTTAATTTCCAAAGCATTATATCTGAAAAGCCAGTATTTACTGTCCTATTATCTATAGCTTGTGGGCTGGGATTTTAAGGTATCCATGTTCTGGAAGGGCAAAGGGATCCTTCGGGCCATGGCAGGTTCCTTTTTCCCCCACATCTATGTTTCCAGCACATACTCTCTCATGATTGCAGTAGATAAGTGTATTCTGTGAAATAGAAAGGTATTTGATTGTTGTGTGCTTTTGGTTCAGGCACCTAACAACTTTCTAATAGGTACTTTTTTTTTTCAAGTGACAAGTGATATGTTTGGTTTTCTGCCAGAAAGTAAGGTAGGAATGAACTGCCTTGTAATACTGCCAGAACTAGGGAAAAGGTGGACTTGAAGAGACATTTGAGTTAAAATCCTCATTGGGGGGCTGGGAATATGGCCTAGTGGCAAGAGTGCTTGCCTTCTACACATGAAGCTCTCAGTCCGATTCCCCAGTACCACATATATGGAAAATGGCCAGAAGGGGCACTGTGGCTCAGGTGGCAGAGTGCTAGCCTTGAGTGGGAAGAGGCCAGGAACAGTGCTCAGCCCCTGAGTCCAAGGCCCAGGACTGGCAAAAAAAAAAAAAAAAAAAATCCTCATTGGGGTTGAATATGGTTTTAGAGGGTCACAGAGTAGAAACTATAGAGACTGAATTGTTTTCCATGACCTTGAACATATTGAGTGATTGCTAAGGGAAGTTCAGTTGGCCATTATAGACAGTGTGGTAATCCAGAGGTACATCACACTCTCTGTGTCTTGAGTGGCTAGGTGATGTAAAATGTGCTCTTTGGATTATAATTATTAAATGATGTAACTTTGGATCTGGAAGAGATTTTTTTGAATCATCTGGAAAGGAAGTAGCTTGCCCAAGGCCACATAGTTACCTAGTGACAAGAGCAGGGATGTCAGCTGAAGAGTATGGCTTGCCACTGGAGAGGCTCACATAACTGCATTGGGAGTTCAGATTCAGAAGTGATTACTTCTTACTGAAATTAAATTCAGTTGAAGCTTAAAATCTTCAGGACTTTGCTTTCAATACCTTTTCCCAGGGAAATCTTCTTGTAGATTTATAATGAGCCAATCATCCCTCTTTGGTTTATTTTCATGAGTAGAGGTCATTGAGAAGTAATTTGTATAGGATACGTGTAATTATATACTAAATTCATTGGCTTTCATACTCATTTCTAGTTAATAGATATCTCTAGAAGGAAGATTGAAATGGTACAATTTTTAATCAGGAATGGCTTCAGGGAGCCATATGTAAATAGGCAAAGTATTTGATTTTCCTATTCCAGCTTTACTAGCAATTGGCTGTTACTCCTAGCTGTGTAAAAATGAATTTTAGCAGAGAAGGGTTTAAAGACCCATTGTTTAATATGGGCCCAAATCTGGTTCTTTGGAACATCTTCACAAGTGTCACCTAGACATTAACCATTGGTTTGTATTTTTGTTCCATTGTTTGGAAGTAGTTATTTTCTGTGACATTGTCTTTGTAAGGAAAGTAATTATTAAGGTTTCAAAGTAGTATTTTAATATCATAGATTATCTCTGTTATTTTGGTTTCCTGTGATGGGACAAAGAGACTCATAGAAGGAAGAGAGTCCAATCTATGTTTCCCATTGAGTGTATAATAAACTGGAAAGTAGGGTCTTTATAGTAATTTTTTTAGAACTCTAGGATTCCCATCCAGATTTCTGATTTGGGAAAAGTTGAATCCTCTAAAGGAAGGAAATTTGTTCCATGTTCTTGACTTTACTTTGAAATGAATAACTTATTATTTCGTAGGTCATCATTGTGATCATACAAAACTATATTATAATTTTGGCTAGGGGTTTTGGAGCACAATTATTTTTTATCTTGAGAGCATCATAATATTAAAAAGTGATTTTAATGTTTTTCTTTACCTCTCAGCATCCCTGGCTTAAGGTCTCATATGGGCTGTGTTTTTGTCTGTTATTTTTAAAAGCTCTTAATACTGCTCAGTAAAACTGATTTGGTTCTTCAGGGCACTTAAAAAATTCCCTAGGAAGTTATTTATTTAGAAATTAGAGTTATATTTTTATAGTAGTTGTACAATGGAGTTGCCATTCAACAAACCAGTTTATGAATATAATACATCATGATTGGTGTCACCCCTTTCATTATTCTCCCCATTCCTCCTAACACAATCCCTCTCCTTAATTTTCTTAATTTCTTTCTCTCTTCATTTATCTAATCCCTTTCCTTAGCTTACCCCCACACCTTTCAACTGCCAGTTTCTTGGTATTCATTTTGGTGAGCTATGAGTGAGTTCGTTTTGCTGAAGAATTACATCATTTGAATTCTTGCCTGTAAATACCATATTTTGGCTGATACATTTTGTGTACATTTGTGTACAACCTTGTATATGTTTACATTTATAGGTTAATTCCAACTTCCACACAAAAGAGAAAACATGTATCCTTTGTCTTTCTCAGCTTGACTTACTTAACCATTCTTGGATAAAATAGCTATTCTCTAGAATAAATACAGAACTCTTAAAAATCCAATTCAGTTCTATTCAAAGAACTTGAATAGGCACTTCTCCAAAGAAGATACACAAATGGCCAATAAAGATATGAAAATATGCTCAACATCATTTAATCATCAGGGAAATGTATAACAAAACCACAGCGAGATCCTACTTCACAACATATATATACACAAATAGTGAAATATTATTCAGCCTTAAAAAGGAATAAGATTTGGATACATGCAATAACATGGACAAGTCTGAAGGGCAGTATATTCAGTAAAATCAGCTGAATAATTGTATGACTCTGCTTATATGAAGTACCTAAAGTACAGTAGTCAAATACACAAAAGCAGCAAGTAGAATAGTGTTTTATGGGGTGAGAAAGGGAGAAAGGCTGGCATTGTTTAAGGAATACTGAGGTTTCTATGTGGGATCATGAAAATGTTTTTGGAGATGGATTGTGTTGCGTTGCATGTATATGTATAACACTAAATTGAATACTTGGAGATAATTATAATAGTAAATCTTATATGTATACATTTTATCGCCACAAGAGAGAAAAGAAAGTAAGAAGCTGTGGGTATAACTATTAGGGTGCACAATATGGTGAAATCTCAAAATAATTATGCTAAGTGAAAGAGACCAGACCATGATTAGATACACAGTGTGTATTTAATTTTATTTGTATAAAAGTCCAGAAAATGACAACTAATATAATTTTAAAAAGCTGGCAAGCATGTCAGGAAAAAGGAGCCCCTGAACACAATATGACAAAAAGCTGATCATTGGTTGTCTGAAGACAGGAAGGAGGGATTACAAAGAAGTCAGGGAAATCCTGGGGTCATGGTATGTCAACCATCTTGACTGTGGGGATGATTTCACAGGTGTACTAAAACTTAACTCTATCTATCTATCTATCTATCTATCTATCTATCTATCTATCTATCTATCTATCTATCTATCTACCTATCTACCTATCTATCCGATTGTATGCCAGTTATATCTGAATAAGCTATTGAGAGGGGAAGGAAATTCAGCCCCCACCCCCCCTTTTGACTTAGCTTTTTCTTGACAAATGAGACATGCGACTGCTGGTCTTTTTTTCTTGCAGACTGTGAAGAAGGGGCTTTTTTTTTTTTTCTCCCTTTTCTTTCCCCTTCACTTTCCTCTTCCTCTTCCCCTTCCCCTTCCTTGTTTTTCATTTTCTTTTTTCTTTCTTCCTTTCTTTGTCTCACTCTCTTAATTTCCCTCCTTCCCTCCCTCCCTCCCTCCCTCCCTCCCTCCCTCCCTCCCTCCCTCCTTCCCTCCCTCCCTCTGTCCCTCTCCTATCTTTTTTGTGTAAAGTAACAGGACAGTACTTCTTACCCTCTGCTCTCCTGGCCCATGGTCTGGATTAATAGGAAAATCTCAACACTTCTGTTCTCAGTGCTACTTCCCTTCCACTCAGCATTCTGCAGTAGCTCCCAGTCTTACCCCCAATACTTTGTATTGCAATAGGACAAGGCCCCATAATTTGCCCTCCACACTCTGCCTCTCTACCTTCACTGCTGCTATTTTCCCCTTTTCTCTCTTTTCCATCCATGCTTATTGTTTCTGTAATAATGTTGTTATTTTCCATGGAGCACACTTGCACTCCATGTTTTCTCTACCAGATTGTTAAGTTTCCTATTAAATTTCCAAGTGACATATTCCTCTTCATCTTTGCTCATATGCTATCTTCTGAATGAGGCCTGCCGGATTTCTGATTGCAAGCGTGCTGTCACTGGGGGATTTTTTTCAAGCATGTGTTTGTTCATTTGTTTGGGTGGTAAGTGAGAGAGTACTGGGGATTGAATCATGTCCTCAGTCCTTTTTTGCCTTGAGTTTGTTTTTTAGATAACGCCTTGTACTTTCGTACAGCTAGTCTTCAGAGTAGTTGGGACCTACCTAACTTGTTTTGGAGATAAGGTATACTAACTTTTTGTCCAGGCTGGCCTTGAGCCACAGCACGACTATTTCTAACTTTTGAGTAGCTAAGATTGAAGGTATACAGAGTGTGCCTGACCTCTCCAAACACTCTATTGAGACTTCAAGTGTCTTTAATTTATCTTTATTTCATCCTGATATGTATATAGACTTTGGGTATGGAAATCTTGAGGCAAGCACTCGACCACTAGGCCATATTCCCACTGGGTATGGAAATCTTGATAGTAAAATAGTTTTTCAGAAATTTGAGGACATTGTATTAACATTGTGTTTTATCTGTTCATGTTGAGTTCTAATTTTTCTTGATGACATTTTTTAGATGTTTTATAATATCACAGTGATAAACCTACATAATAATATCTACATATATAACAGAAAATAAGTATTTGTTGTTGTTGAGTAGTTGTGCTGTTGGTCTACAAAGTGACGATTGTCCAAAAGATGTTGACTTCTATTGATGTCTGTTCAGTGTGTAGTTTTAAGATTCTTTTCATAGATGGACCTAGCAAGGCTTAATTGTAAGGGCAAAGAATGCAAGGATAGCAATGGGAGAAACTTGTTCTTAAATGTGGCTTTGTGCACTGCATAAAGTTTTCCCTGAAATTGGATAAACAAATAATTATCATCTTTTGATCAACTCAGTTTGGTTCTGGACTTCTCTGTTATTTACACTATGAAATTGTCCAGTAAGTCTCCGTGACCATCTTTGTACCTTCCTAAGTTGTCCAGTGTTTTGCAGCTTTTCCTGTTAGAAGCCCTGGTTGGGAAAAATACAGTGTCTGAGAAATGTCTCCACTTCCTTTCCTTATTTTATATTTTACTTCAGATAATATGATTTTGAAGGGCCCCCAAAGCGATTTTTCTTTCCCTTTCCCAATTTCTTTTACCCATAAAATCCATGAAATGTGATGTAATGAGGTTCTCCTATGTATGTGAATATTTTTATCTTAAAATTTTTCTTTTCCAAATGCTTAATGTGAAAGCTGACAGAGTCAGACATCATGTTGAAGGCCTTTAGATTTCTCCATAAAGACTTTTCAATATTTTGCCTGAAATCCCAGAAAACTTATAATTAATTTTATAACTTAACTCTGTCAGGGGACTTCGTTTGTCCTGAGTTGCTTGTTTCCAGGCACCTGAGAGCAGCTTCTTATTATAGATTCAGAGCTGGGATTGATTAGTTTCCCCCCTTCTTTTTCTCCCCCCTCCATTTCTTCAGACCATTCATTCCTCAGTGGCTGGGAAAGGAGTGTGTGCTGTGTCAGCAGCAGCTGACTCTTTCTCCCAACAATTAAACAAAGCATCTCTAAATTGTAGAACTCTGCCAGGCAGGCTCTTTTCTAGCTAGCTTTTCTTTCCTAGTAATGTCTATGGTCCTTCAAGTTCTTTCCTAAAGCTTGTCTGGCTTACGCAGCTCCCATTTATAATTATATTGGGAACTTGACTAGGAAAACGTGTACTGAGTCTTCCTGTACCTTCAAGAGTGGTTATTGTGAAAACAGATCTGACCTCTCAGAAACTCCTTAGTGTCTCTTGTACACCCCCCCCCCCCCCCCAGTGTAAGTCTAGATTCTTTACAGGGCTCACAGAACCCTTTGTGCTGTTTTTTGCCTTCCTTCCAGCCTTTGGTCTTGCAAGTCCATGTCACTCATGTGCCACTTTTGTGACTGAGAAGTGATCATTTTCTTTCTTTTAGTCATACTTATTCTGTCTGTGTTTTTCATAAGTCGTCTAAACTTTAAAAGGTTGCACATAGAAGTTATGGTTTAACATGTCCATTTAAGTGTCTAGTGCTTCTTGATCAGTCTCTCTTTTATCATTCACTCCTCCCCCCCCCCCGAACTTATTTCACATGTCCCAGTTCTTCTATCACACACACATACAACCACACACACATATATTGTTCTTACATACTACATGCCATTTTCCATTTGGAATGTTTATTCTCAACCTCTCACCTTCACCTTTTATCTTCTGTCTGTCTCCCTTCAGTTTTAAAAACTACATCCTTGAATGCCGTACATCAGTACAAGCTATAGAAGACAGCATCACTCCTCCCTTTACCAGCTGACCATCTTTAACTTTTGGGGTTTTCCTGCCTCAGATCTGCAATATGGATAGGACCAATAGCAGAGCTGGGCATTTGCAGCTCATGCCTTTAATCCTAGATAATCAGAAGGTTAGGATCCATAGGATCTCCATTTGAAGGTAGCCCAGACAGAAAAGTCTTTGAGACTTCTTATCAAAAATAACCTGTAACAAGCAGACCTTAATGCATGGCTCAAGTTATAGAGTGCCAGACAAGTAAGCTTGAGGTCTTGAGTTCAAAACCAAGTAATCTCTAGGGGGGATAGCATGGGGAAGGGAATAGGGAAGAAAATTACATGGTGGGAACATTGATTTCTTAGCTCATGGCTAAAGCAGTTGGGAATGGAGGCTAAGAAATGGACCTTTATTTAACCTGTGGTGATAATTAATATATTCTTACAAATGAAGAAAATTACTTCCATACAACATTAATTGTGTATGTTATTAAATATTACACATTTTATAATATATTTTATTTGATTACCACTGTAATCTGTACTGCTAAAAAGCATCTTCTGTCTGTCTCCTTGTAAAACTGGTCACATATAGCTTTAAAAATGTAAACAAAATATTTAGTGGCATTTGTTCTTAATTAAATGGAATTATACTTGCCATCAAAAACTGCTGAGCATAAAAGCTCAAGCTAGTTAGTTTTGGGAATAAGTTTGGACATTTTACATTCAGCATTATTTTGCATTTTATTATGTCATTTGCTGCTTTAACAGTTTGATTAGTAGGAATGGGAAACCAAGCACATAGAGGTACTTTAAATCCTTTCACTTTTACTGAAGCTTCAAGGCAAGCAGCAACCCATTGCCTCTGCTTGTTTCCAAAATCACATGGGGCAAGTAATCAGTTATGGTTGCTATGGATAATTACGAGTTGACTTCACTGAGAAAGTGAGCAATACTATACTAAGGCAATAAAAAATTTATCAGACATACAACATTCTCCTCCTTCCACAGCCCAGGGGGAAGACTCCTCAACAAAATATCATTTTAATGAGCTCATTTCAAAGGTGCTAGATTTATGGGAGACACCAGGAAACATTGATTGGAATTGCTTTCTCTGATTGTCACTCTAGACTTTATTGGTGCCATATTGAGAGAAGTGCTGGGATGAAAGTTAGAGGGGAAAGTGGTCAACAGGACTGTTAGACAGTGAAAGTGACCTCTTCCTAAGGTGTCCATATTCAGTGCTTAAATAAAAAAGTGCCTCAAGACCATTGTCTTTGTAGCTTAAAATAATTTTTCTTTAAAGTTACATGATAGCTAATTTGAATAAAAAAGGGACACATTATAAAAACTTTCAATTTTTAAAAAATTATCTTTAAATAATAGTTGTACAAAGGAGTTGCCATTAAACAAAGCTGTTTATGAATATGATGCATCTTGATCAGTGTGGCCCCTTTTAACATTCTCATCCCCCTCTTTGACCCACTCCTTCCCTTATTTTTCTTAATTTTGCTATATATGCAATGGATTCTTGACTGCATTTTCTCCCACTTTCCCCCTTTGTTGGGGATACTCTCCCTTGGCTCCCTGCTCTTTGAAGGTACCCATTTCCTGGTGCTTATTTTGTTGGGCTTTCTAAGGAAGTATACTAAAGAGTTCTACTCATTTTTTGTTTGCTAATTGTTATCTCTTGATCTTAGGATACACTGTATTGAAGCTCTCTGAAGATTTTAGGTTTGACAGATATAAATATATGAATTTTGTGTTCTCATATCAGTATTCTTTTGCTGGCTCAATCTAGTTTGTATTTTGTATGCTACTATTACTCATAATTATTAAATGGTACTTAAGTTTCATCATCACTACTTTATGGACCCTCAGCCTTTTTGTTATATGTAGTTGACTTCTCTCATTATTGCACATAATGTTATTGTATATCAAGACTTTTAAGGAGGGAGCAGCAATAATTTTCTGTAAAGGGTCAGATGATAAGTAATTTCAGCCTTGTATGTCTTGTAGTCAGCATCTTAATACTTACTCGTGTTATTATGTGTAATAGTAGCCATGGGCAGCATATAAATGAAGGAGTATGACTGTGCTTTAGATGATCATTACATACAAAGCAGGTCAATGGGTCTGTTTTGCCTGTGGATATCTTGCTTCATGTCTTCACTCTAGGGCAAGGTTCACCAACTTTCTTGTAGCATGCAGGCAGGTACTACAAAAGAGTGAAGGGGCGGAGTGGGCATTATTACTAGCAGAGAACACACACTTCCTTGAAAAGGAACAGCCACTTCCTACCAGTAGATCTGGTTCAGAAATACCAGAGTTTGTATTTCAAGAATAGCTGGGAATTTGGATTTTTATACAAAATACCTTGATTAGTTGTCAACTAGTTTAGATTTCTTAAGCGAATACAGTGTGGTTGACTTGTGGTCCACAAGTTCTAGTTTAGCAAATTTCATTGTTTGCAAGTGTAACTATGCCTTCTGTATGAAAAATAAATGCCTGTAGAAGAATGCCATTAGACACGAATAGCACCCGTGTAGTGCTGCTGCCAGTGCTGCCAACTCTTATAGTGTCTTTGTCAGACACCAGTCAATGATCAAGCACTTCAGCCTAGAGAAACTTCTCTACTAGGGCTCTTGGAAATTCTTCTTTACCAGGGCTTACAAAAACAAAACAAAACGAGCCACAGTCAACCAATTAGCCATGTTCCCTGATATGGAAGCCATTTAGCATCCTCTTTCAGAGGATTCTTTTTTTTATTTTTACTTTTCTAGTCTTACTTTTTTTTTCTTTCTTCTTTATTTCTTATTTATTTTCTTTCTTATTACAGTTTCATATGTTAGGCCTTGGGTACATTTCTTGTACTGTTTGTTACCTCCACCCTCATTCCCCCCTCCCCCCCCTTTTCCCTCTCCCCCCATGAGTTGTTCAGTTGCTTTACACCAAATGGTTTTGCAAGTATTGCTTTAGCAGTCGTTTGTCTTTTTATCCTCTGTCTCTCGATTTTGATATTCCCTTTCACTTCCCTAGTTCTAATACCAGTATATACAGTTTCCAATGTACTCAGATAAGATACAGTGATAATGGGAGTACAACCACAGGAAGGGGATACAAGAGGATCATCAACAAAAGAAGCTACGGTTTCACATGGCATGTTGAAAGTAATTACAACAATGATATAACAGTCGTTTCCATAACATGGAGTTCATTTCATTTAGCATCATCTTATGCATTCATAAGGGTATAGCTACTAGGCTCTTGTGATCCTCTGCTGTGACTAGCCTAAACCTGTGCTTATTATTCCCTATGAGGGAGACCATAGAGTCCATGTTTCTTTGGGTCTGGCTCACTTTACTTAGTATAATTTTTTCCAAGTCCTTCCATTTCCTTTCGAATGGGGCAATGTCATTCTTTCTGATAGAGGCTTAAAATTCCATTGTATATATGTACCACATTTTCCTGATCCATTCGTCTACTGAGGGGCATCTGGGTTGGTTCCATATTTTAGCTATGACAAATTGTGCTGCAATGAACATTGTTGTGCTGGTGGCTTTAGTGTTTTCTTGTTTGTGGTCTTTTGGGTAGATGCCCAAAAGTGGGGCTACTGGGTCATAGGTGAGCTCTATGTTTAGCCTTCTGAGGAATCTCCATAACGTTTTCCAGAGTGGCTGAACCAGTTTACATTCCCACCAACAAAGGCCTCATTCTAAAATATATGGAGAACTAAAAAAATTAAATTCCTCCAAAACAAAACCACGAAGAACCAACAGCCCCCTCAACAAGTGGGCTAAAGACTTAAAAAGAGACTTCTCTGATGAGGAAATGAGAATGGCCAAGAGACATATGAAAAAGTGCTCTACATCACTGGCCATAAAAGAAATGCAAATCAAAACAACATTGAGATTCCACCTCACCCCAGTAAGAATGTCCTTTATCAAGAAAACTAACAATAATAAATGTTGGAGGGGATATGGCCAAAGGGAACCCTACTTCAGAGGATTCTTTTTTAAAAATGTTTTGGGGATTAAATAGGAAGTGGCTTTGAACTTACTGTGTAATGATATTTCTAAAGAAATCTAATCAAGTGATTGGATTTGAGAAAACTGTCAATATTAGAAAGAAGAGAAACTATGTGCCAGAGCAGGATTCAGTTGCCATTATGGTATTACATTTTAGATTTAAATTTAAGGAACTGAAAAATATCCAAAGTTGGATATGTCCTTAAATGTCATCTAAAACATTCCTCCTGTGCAGAGACCATGAACTTACACTTTCTGGTCTGTTCTTTTTCATTGTATTTAGTGCAGAGTAATGTCAGTGATTCATCCCTTGGTCTGCTCTTATGCAGACTGTATACACACCTGCCCTTATGTCACTTAATAGCCATCTGTTACCCCATTGGCCATGGCCACACTGCAGCGCTTGTCTTTGAGGGCACCAAAGTACAGGACTAGTGTTCATTCATGTCTCTCATTTTGTCTTTATTTGCTTTTTTAGGCTACTCCAGAGGGCACATCTGTGTTGGCCATCTCTTCTACAGTGATGCTAAGCCTTGTGATACTAGACATCCTTTTCTGTTTCTTCTACTTTGTTTTCCCTATCTTCTGTTTCTTAGTTTTGAGAAGGTTCCTACTGTTTCCCTGTTGGAATATGAGCTTTGGGCTGAGGCAGAGTGATATTTTGTCATGTAGAAAAGTAGTCACCTTTTTCTATTTAGCTGAAAAGAAAGAAAAATGTAGAAATTAAAGGAAATGTGTTTTTTCAGTTACTTTTTTGTTACCAACATGACGAGTCATAGTTTTAGGTTTTGCTTTGACCGGTGAATTTGATTATTGGAATTGAGCTGTCCTTATAATTACCATGTATGTTTTACTGGGTCAGAGAATGTTACTCCTATTTTCTTATGTTTACAATTTTTTTATTCATTTTTCAGATTTGAGATTGTGTGTGTGTTTTCTTTTGTACTTTTGATACATATTAATTTTCACAAAAAGAATGTAGAGACTTTCTTTTTCCTATGTTCTTAAACAATTTAAAAAACTAGTCCTTAATTGTTTAGTAGTTGAGTTCTTTTCAGCGCTCTAGACCTTTTGTTTTCTTGAGAGAATTCTTTGACAACCTTATTTAATTTTTGGTTTGTTTAGCTCTTTTCTTCTTTCCTAGATTCATTTTGATAATACTATCTGAAACTTTTTTTTTCTTTTTTGATACAAAGTCTTGGGATGTACAGGCTGGCCTTGAACTCTAGCTCCTCATGCCTCATGAGAGCTAGGGTTATAAGTGTGCCACTATTATCCCAGCCAAAAAAACTTTTATGTTCCTTAGTATCCATGCTTATTTGCTCATTTTTTTGTTTAAAGTTCTTTGACAAAATGTTATGTTAAAATATTCTAGTATGATATAAATATGACAT
Source organism: Perognathus longimembris pacificus (assembly GCF_023159225.1). Classification (NCBI taxonomy): domain Eukaryota; kingdom Metazoa; phylum Chordata; class Mammalia; order Rodentia; family Heteromyidae; genus Perognathus; species Perognathus longimembris. Next base: position 23,066,897 of record NC_063170.1, on the reverse strand, counting down.
TAAAAGGAAATACTTCAATTAACATGTATTAAACAGTTAAGGTGACAATTGTAAAACCCAGAAGTTCAGATTTAAAATTTCTTTCCTGATTACTTTCTCCTCTACAGATTCTGAAGAAGAAAGTGAGGATGATTCTAATCTTGAAGGCAGAGATCCTGATACTTGGCACATTGGTTTTAAGATCTCATGGGACATAGAGACACCTGGTTTGGCAATACCCCTTCATCAAGGAGACTGCTATTTTATGCTTGGTAATGTTGAGAATCAAAACTATACTATTGTTCTCATATCTGAGTTTAGATTACCAGTACATATTTTGAAATAAACTTTTGAGCATGTTATATTAATAATGAAACTTTTTTGTGATGTTGATGTTGATATATATGTATATATATGCATGTATATATATATTTTTTAAGATACTGCTGAAATTTTACTTTTAGTTTTTACTTTGGTTGGCCTTGGGGCTTGCCTCGGGTTTTTTGTTTGTTTGTTTGTTTTGCCAGTCCTGAGGCTTGAATTCAGGGCCTGGGCTCTGTCCCTGAGCTTCTTTTGCTAAAGGCTAGCACTTTACCACTTGAGCCACAGCACCACTTCTGGCTTTTTATGTGGTACTGAGGAATTGAACCCTGGGCTTCATGTATGCTAGGCAAGAATTCAACCACTAAGCCACATTCCTAGCTACATCCTTGAGCTCTTTTGGTCAAGGCTAGCACTCTATCACTTGAGCCACATCTCTACTTCTGGCTGTTTGGTGGTTAATTGGAGATAGAAGTCTCACAGATTTTTCTGGCTATCTGGTTATGAACAATGGTCCTTAGAGATCAGCCTCTTAGCAAACATTATTGGTGTAAGTCACTGGCACCCAGAAAGATACTGTTCATTTTAAATTTTGTATTCATGTGGTACTGAGAAACCTTACAAATGCTAGGCAAGTGCTTAACTACTGAGCTACATTCCTTATCTTAAGATATTGGTAAAAAAAATTGAGAGTTGCTTTTCTTTTCATTTTGGAAACCAAGTGTAGGGTTTCTAAAGGAAGCAAAAAACTGAGAGTTCAGAGTCTCTAGTATACTAACCGACTATATTCATGATTCTTCACCAGAGCTGCTAATTTATCTGAAGCAATTTAAAAATACTTCTCTCTTTCTCTATGGTTTTAGTAGTGAGAAAATTCTCTTCTAGTTTTGAAGTGATTTTTCTCTCAGAATCTGCTGGCCTGACCACAGGGTCTTTCTCTCCATTTGTCATTTAGTTCTTTAGGAAATGATATTTCAGCTGTGGTTAGGCTAACTTGAACTTTGATTTTTGCTTCTTTGTTCTAAGTGTGTGTGTGTGTGTGTGTGTGTGTGTGTGTTTAGGAGCTGTACTTGTTTTGTAGTGTACACTGTGTATGGCACTTATCCATCTTTTAATTAAAAAGCTGCTCAGTTTTATTTTCTCCTTGGCCCTGTCTTCCGACTATTCAAGATTTATCTCCTATCTGCCTAGGGAAATATATTGGTATGTTGGTTTTAGAGCCAAGAAGAACCAGGGTTCAAGCCCAGTGTTTATGGTAAGAATTAATTCCCACTTAATTTGGTATTTTCCCAGTTCACTATATTCCAGGTACTATGTAAGGTTTTAAGGGATTTATTAGAAGTGTGTAAATCTTGTTCCTTGCCTTTTAAAAATTCAGACTATGGAATATCTCTTCATTATTTTCCAAATTTCAGTCCCTTTCACATCAGCTTCTGAGCTCTTACCATACTATCTATAGTGGAGGTAGCTTATCTCTGCTATCTCCATTACTTATTATTTGTCTTGAAATAAGCTTACTGCTTAAACTTTTTTTTTCTTTGTTGTCAAAGTGTAGTGCAGAGGGGTTACAGATTCATATGTAAGTCAGTGAGTACCTTTCTTGTTCAACTTGTTACTTCCTCCCTCATTTCCCCCCTCCCCCTTTCCCCTTTCCCCCCATGAGTTGTACAGTTGGTTTACACCAAATGTTTTTCTAAGTATTGCTTTTGGAATGGTTTGTCTTTTTATCCTTTGTCTCTCGAACTCTTGACTGAAAAAAATTATTTTAGAGGAGGTTTTATATAATCATTTTAAGTAGAAAAACATCACTTGGCATAACTAGAAATATAATGTAAATTTGAATATAGAGAAACTAAAAATTAGGTGTGTGCTTCTTTTCTTTGCTGGAATGGCAATTTCCATTCTGTGTTCTGTTATGTCTATTAAAAAAGAGATAAGAAATTCTCAGAGAAGTTTAACCTGTGCACTCAGACCAATCTGAGACTTTGTCTTTAATATCTGTAGGTAGACTGGAAGTTAGGATGCAGAGACTGACCCAGTGTGATTTAATGGTGCTCAGTGCTGTATCCCTTTACCACCACATTCTTCTCATGTGGTCATGATTCCTACATTGGTTGAACACTGGTCATACTCTCGTTTCCCATTTGGATGTTGCTTTACAGTTTACAAATAAGTTTCTCTTAAGCAAGCTTACCTCCAAACAGCCTTCAAAAGAACACATTGTTCTTTTCTTAACTAGTTTGCACAAGGTCATTCCATTAGCATGAGGTAGAACAGGGTCCAGAATGGGTTGCAAGGTTCCATGTGCTGTGCTTTGTCTACTGTGAATGGGACCATTTCAACTAGGTTCCAACACACTGAAACTGCTGTCCAAATGCTTTCAGTGTTAAGGTCATCTCTAATCTCCATCTCTCCTGCTTGACCTCAGGAACTAAGTTATTGTTGCTCTTCTGAAATGAATGTCCTTTTCAAGTAATTAAATTGTTATCTTAGTTTTAAATGTTCCATACAAATTTGGATATTTGGCTTCAGTCTAAATGGCTATTAATTTCAGCCAATGAACTGCTTTCTTTGGGATACTTTGCTTAGGAGTTTTTATTGGTAATTAGCAGCTCTAACAGATGAAAGGCAGAATGATGCCCTTTAAAATACCTTTTCCCCCATGTATGAAACTGATAGGTATGCGTTATAAAAGCCCAACTTTATAGTAGGTATATTTACTAACACGTGTTCTCTTCGGGTTAAGAAAGCAGCATGTACTCATTATAGAGAAAAGAAACTGCAGAGTATAAAAATGAAAGAATATGAAAACCAGACTCTGAGTGTTTTTGTACATGTATGTGTTGGAAAGTGTAGTAGCGATATGAGTATCAACTATATTTATTGGGGACTAACAACCAGGATTGTGTTGATCTGCTCAATAACCCTGAGAAACAAGCAATTCTTCTTTAAAAAAATTAATTTATTTATTGTCAAAGTGATGTACAGAGGGGTTACAGTTACATACGCAAGGCAGTGTGTACATTTCTTATCCAACTTGTTACCTTCTCCCTCATTTTTCTCTTATTTTCCCCCTTCCCCACTTCCCTCCCCCCAAATTGTACATTTAGTTTACAGCATACTGTCTTTTAAATATTGCTGTTGCATTGGTTTGTCTATCCTTTGTCTCTACATTTTGATGTTCCCCTTCCCTTCCTTAATTCGAATAAGTATATTTACAATACCTAGGGCATGGAAATCAGTGAAGCAATTATTCTTGAAAAAGAGAGAAGGAGGTTAGGCTGGTGTACTTACCCATAGCTTTTCAACTAGCAAGAAGCACATATCAGGACTTGTCATTTTCTTCCATAACACCCCACACCAGCCACCCTCCCCCATGTGGTGGCCTCCCTACTGACCCCTGCTCTGGGGTTTTTGTGCCCAACTTTCCCTCTTAGTAGGATGCCCCTGACTCACCTAATGGTTTTTCAATAAGGATGAAATGTGACAGTGTTTTATTTGTTTAGTTTTTCCCATTTTTTATATTATTTTTTTTTCAGAATTTAAGATCCAGATTAGCAATGAAAACTTAAATAATTACATCATTCTTTTGATTTATCTGTTACAGGGAATATACATTTTTAAGGGTACACAGCATTTTGTTATTGCATGGTAGGTAAGAAGCAGAAGAAATTAGTGCTGTTATTTTTTAGGTGTTGGTATACAAGATATAAAATCCACTCCTGCTTTCGAAGGTTACCACCTGAACTGTGGCAGGAATAGCATAATCTGTATCCCAAAGTCTACTTTTAGAATACATTTTCTTATGAAGATGTCATGTTTGATTTCTGAAATAAATCTTCTGCAAGTCCTATTAGAAAACAAACAAACAAAAATAAAGCAACCATTATTTAATGCCAACTTTTCTGTTTCCTTTTGCAAATACAAATAGCAAGGAGCCTGTAGAGGGACATGAGCTTGTGCTGCTGTCTGAAATCTGAACTTCATAGCACTTATGAAAAGGAAACAGTTTAGCTCAATTTATAATAATATATTGGTCTGCAGAGGAAGTGCAGACTGAACCCCGCTGTCTCAAGTAAATACTCCAGGGGTGTGTGATGGGGAACGTGTCGGGTGCCTGTAATAAATCCACTGCCCGTGGAAGTGAGTGAAGGCCCTGCTGGCAGTGCCCGAGGACACGCTTAGCTGGGGTTGTCACGGTTTTGCTTTTAAATTGGAATCTTTGCCCTAATCTCAGAGTTAGACATGACCAGATTTGCAAACAGATTTACAATTTTCACTAATTTTCCAACTAGAACTTCAAAACACACTTAGAGAAACAAAACCCACTCTGGTCTTTCTCAGAGTTAGATGATTTACTTCACCACAGATGGTTTCTATAGACTGCATGTAGCCAGGGAGTTAGGGACTTAAGAGTAGCTCGGAGCCAAACTGGTTTGCTTTTTGTGGAACAGATTATACAGTTCAAGGGACATCAACCACTTTATGTTCATTAACCAGGAGCTGGGTGTGGAGGGGTGTTTCAGGACAAAGGTGAGTGGTAGGTAAACATTTGGGGCAAACCCCACTAGTCCCTCCTAATTCATTATTATTTTTTGAACATGTCACTGTTTATAACTATTCTCTCTGGTCTCTTTGCTTTTACTTCTTCAAGGCTAACTGAATCTCACTTTCAAATATCAGTTGTTAGTATAACAATCAGTTCAAAGCTTCAGTTGCCAAGTAAAAATTACACTGTCAAAACAGAAACACATAATAAGACAAAACAACAGAAAATGAAATACATAGCATTTCTGGTTTGTTTTGCTACTTCCCAGAATATTAAAAAGGTGGTAGGGTTTTCTGTCAGGTGACCAGGGCCAGCCTCTCTGCATTGTATATGGATGGGTTCTGCATCATCCATGTACAATGGGATGTTGTATATTGTGCATTGTACAGTGTAGACAGGCATCCTGTGAGCATTAACACCTGCAGTTTTTTCGTCTTCTGTAAAAATTGGTGCTTCTTCTGATACTGGGAGTCAAAATAAGAAAATGATTGTGCTATGCTTGGTAAGCTGCATTTTTAAGTTGGAACTGGCACAAAGACTGGGACCTGGGCCATGGCATGCTGGAGAAGCACTGAGGGGCGGAGGTGGTCGGAGAGTGCTAAATGTCATCCTCTTATCCTGCTTCTTGTCCTTAGTGCTAGCAGCTTTGTACCTTGTGGTTCTACAGGTATATTGCCATAGCCACATAAAGAAACTACAAGAAGGGGAAATCTCATCAATTGGTTCTTGAGGGTGAAAAGAATTAACAGCTGTTCCTGGTGGGATCAGACTCTGTGGTAACCATTCTTACTTTGGTGGAAGCTGACTTAACCTAGAGAGCCTGGTCATTTGTTTTCATATATTATTTTTCACCCTCCATGAAATACATATGGCTTAGAGGCAGCGAGACCAGTGCACTCTGGACATTTGATGTGGTTTAACCTGAAACTATGCCCAGCTTCTACTTTTCAAGTCAAGATGGACACTCTAGTCGCAGGCAGTAGTGTAGCCCCATGGGCAGGAAGAACAGAGGCCTGTTGGAGTTTCGAGTCACATGACAGGACACTCCCTTAGGACTTAAACTGGAGACTGTGGTATCTTTGTAAATCCTCCAGGTGTCCCTCAACCCTGCCATGATTTGATTTAGACATTTTATTCAAAGCAAAAAGCTTTTGTTATGCTTCCCTCTGACCCCGTTCCCTTCCTCCCCCAACCTCTGAGTGACCAAAAGTAAAAAGTACATAAAATTTATGGCTTAATCATAAATTCAAAATAATTATACTTTATTACCTCTCATGGGGTCTTGAGACGTAGGTGCTATGTTCTGCTTTCTGCAGAGGCAAGGGAATAAGAGAAACAGTAATAAATTATGACTTCAGGCTGCAGCCTGTAAGCTTGAGGAATTGCCATTTAAGTGGAAAGTGCTTGAACAGCCAAATGAGCACCTGTCATGTTTATTTTCACTTTGAAAAGTGGAAACATGACAGGAGAGTTTCAACTGCTTGTCCTATATGAACTTGCAGTGAGTGTTCTTACCTCCTGAGGAACTGCAGAATGTACTTCCTGCTGCTTGAATTTTTGCAGGGGTGAAGATATATCTCCCCTTCTGGAACTTTCTGAAATATGTGCTCAAATAGGCTTATTACCTTCTTGTTTTTTCTGTTTAAAAGAGCTCATGGGGGTGGGGAGAGCATGACTTGTGGAATGTGCTGTGAGGACAGGAGTTCCTGAGTACTTGAGAGGATTTACTTCTCGCTTACTCTTTCTGATCATATCCGGGCTTTTGGCTCATTTTTGCTCATTTGTATGTCATTTATGTCTTGAACTTGCCTGACATGAGTGTGATGAGTGTCTGCTGAGGGCCAGGTACTGTGCTGGAAAGTTTGATATATTTTCTATACTCCCCATTACAAGACTGTCAGGAAACAGTCCTATCATTCCAACATTTGTAATTTTTGTTCTAGAAAACAGTATTGATGGGGATGCTGGGTATAATAATGGACACCTGTAAGCCCAACACTCATGAGGCTGAATGAAGCAGGAGGATTATGAGTTTATGTCCAGTACTTCCTGTTTCCAAATAACAACAACAAAATAGAATCTTAACTGCTGGTGAATGGAGGGATGTGAACATGTTTTAAAATATGTTATGGTAATGATTATGTAACATTGTTTTATGGACATACTAAAATACATTGAATTATAAACATATACATACACATACAGACACACACACATTTTTTCCCCCAGGGGCTCTTCCACTTGACAGGTACTCTTCCACTTGAGCCACACCTCTAACCCTTTTGCTTTAACTATTTTTCAGGTAGGGTCTTGCTTTTAGCCTGTGCTGGCCTAGACTGTGATCCTCCTGCTTGATGCCTCCCATATAACTGGGATGACCAGCATGTATCACCACATCCAGATTTTTTGTTCAGATGAGGGTGGGGTGAGGGGAGTGCTGTCTCACTAGCTTTTTTTATCCCCTGGGAAAATTGAAATTATCCTTCTACTTCCCAAGTAGCCAGGATTATGGGTTGAGCCACCCTTCAACTGAATTGTATATTTTTAAATGAGTTAATTGTATAGTATGTGAATCAGTTCTTAATAAAGCTCTTTTGAAAATAGAAAGTACAGCTTAGAGAGGTATAGTACCTCATTCAAAGAAATATACTGAAGCTTCTGTATGAATCCAAGTTTTTCTAAGAACAAAGCTGTTCTTTTTCCCTCTTACGCTCTCTCTCTCTTTCTCTTTCTCTCTCTCTCTCTCTCTCTCTCTCTCTCTCTCTCTCTCTCTCTCTCTCAGCCACTCCTGGGCCTTGGACTCAGGGCCTGAGCACTGTCCTTGGCTTCTTTTTGCTCAAGGCTAGCCCTCTGCCACTTGAACCACAGCGCCACTTCTGGACGTTTTCTGTATATGTGGTGCTGGGGAATTGAACCCAGGGCTTCATGTATACGAGGCAAGCACTCTTGCCATTAGGTCATATTCCCAGCCCATGTTTCTCTCTCTCTCTCTCTCTCTCTCTCTCTCTCTCTCTCTCTCTCTCTCTCTCTCTCTCTCTCTCTCTCTCTCTCTCTCTTTCTCTCTCTCTCTCTCGGTTCAACAGTATATTTTTATTGTTATTTTTAAAAATAATGGAATGATGGAATGCTTCACAAATTTAAATGTCATCCTTGCTCAGGGATCATGCTAATCTTCTTTGTATCATTCCAATTTTAGTATATGTGCTGCTGAAGTGAGCACTGTACTGGTTTTTGAGTCATAGAATCTTTAATATAATACCTGAGTAAAAAAGAATACATATACTCATGTAGACAACCTAAAGCTTGCTAGAACAATGTGTGGCAGTTATACTTTGCATAAATGTACAGGTTGACTATCTCAGATCCAAAATGCTCAAGACTAGAACTGTTTCCATCGTCAGTTTGTCAGGTTTTGAAATATTTGTGTAGATCTTACTATTTGAGCATCTCTAACCTGAAGTCCAAAATGCTCCAAAGTGTGAAACTTTTTAACTATCATAATGGTATTCAAAAAGTTTCCGGTTTTACTACTGAAGGACAGAGTAGGAAAGATGCTAGAACTTATAGGCACAGGAAGGAACTTCCTGAATAGAGTCCCAGGGGCACAACAAATAGGGGAAAGACTCGACAAATGGGACTACTACAAATTAAAAAGTTTCTGCACAGCTAAGGACATAGCCACCAAAATAGAAAGACAGCCAACGATATGGGAAAGGATATTTACCAGCACAGCAACAGACAAAGGCCTGGTATCTGTCATCTACAGAGAACTCAAAAAACTAAGCCCCTCCAAGCCCAATAAACCTATTAGGAAATGGGCAAAAGAGCTAAAGAGAGACTTCACAAGAGAAGATATAAAAATGGCAAAGAAACACATGAGGAAATGCTCAACATCCCTGCTAGTAAAGGAAATGCAAATAAAAACAACCCTGAGATACCACCTCACCCCAGTTAGAATGGCCTATACTCTGAACTCAGGAAACAACAAATGCTGGAGGGGGGTGCGGGGAAAGAGGAACCCTTCTCCATTGTTGGTGGGAGTGCAAATTAGTACAACCACTTTGGAGAACAGTATGGAGGTTTCTCAAAAAGCTCAATATAGACCTACCCTATGACCCAGCCATACTACTCCTAGGCATCTATCCTAAACAGCAAAACCTAAGATATCAAAAAGACATTTGTACTTCCATGTTTATTGCGGCACAATTCACAATAGCCAAAATATGGAAACAACCCAGATGCCCCTCCACAGACGAATGGATCCAAAAAATATGGTACTTATACACAATGGAATACTACATAGCGATTAGGAATGGTGAAATATTGTTATTCGCAGGGAAATGGTCAGAACTCGAACAAATAATGTTGAGTGAGACAAGCCTAGAACACAAAAAACAAAGGGGCATGATCTCCCTGATATATGACTGTTAACAAAGGGAGACGAAGAGACAGTAGAGACCAAGTCTGTGAATACTATATATGTTCATGATACATTGTATATTGTATATATGTCTACCTGACCTAGAGAAGGGATAGAAAAACAGGTCGTAAGATATCACAAGAAATGTACACACTGCCCTACTACGTAACTGTACCCTTTTTGCACAACACCTTGTAAAAAATTTGTGTTCAATTAATAAACAAATAAAAAAAAGTTTCAAGTTTTAGAGCATTTTAGTGTTTGGATTTTTGGACTATGGATGTTCAAGCTGTTGTTCTCTTAATATATGTACTTATATGTTGCTGATACTTTTTAAAACATCAATAGTATTTCATCACACGTGTTAACATAGTAGTTAAAAATGACCTGTATTTTTCATGTAGTATCCTATTCACGGATTTCTACTTTTTTTCATAAACTTACTATGTCCTGTATTTTTAATGTAATTTCCTTTTCATGTTTTTATTACCTTACACATTTGATACATATACTAAGAAATAGAAATTTGAAGATTTGAGGGTGATCTACAATGCAAAATGGAACAACTCCTTGCTACTCACCTCTGTATTCATTTTTTTAGAGATAACTACTTTTCCCTATATTTGCATTTTGTTCTTTGAATAATTATTTATCTTAAGCTTGTGTTGATTATTTTTTCATCTAACAAGGAAAAATGAGATTAGCCCTTTTAAACTGTCTGTTAGTTTTGATGGTTAGCATTTCCTCTTAGTTTTGTTTTCTTAAACTTACCTTTAAAATTAATTTATAGATATTTTCTCATGGGAACTGACATTCTCTTTCAACCATACCAATACTGTGATGTTGAAGGTTGCACTGGGAGACTAGCACACTTTCTTTACAGTTGAATGTGAAGTTTGTAACCCTGGCATAGTGATGCTTATCCATGTGCTATATGTTGTAGACCAGATGGGTGACTGGACCCACAAATGCAAGATCTATCCACTGAAATCACCAAACTTGTGTTAGTTGAATGGGAATATTTAAATGTCAATTCAAGATTTTATACATCATTGAAGATTCAAAATTATGGCATATTTTAACTTATTTGGTGTTTGAGCCATGACTTGTATAGCTTTTTCTTTCCCCCTGCAATTTAGAATTATCCTTATTCTTACTGATGGAAGTAGCATGCTATAGTGGCAATCTTTTTTTTTTTTTTTCAGTTTATGAAATTAAGTAAGTCCACGGAAGGAGTGAACACTGTGGGCCGGGGTGCCTCGGCCAGGGCTGGATCCAGCACAGCTGGTGCTCAACACCCCTCACCAAACCCCGCTCTTCCCCCCCTCCCACGAGGGGGGGGCTTCCATAGGCCAGGCCCTTGCCTGGCCGCCAGGGGGTTCCAGGACCTGGGGGGGCAGAAGTCAGAGAAGTAGGGGTGCTGCAGGGCCTCCTCCGCCGAGATGCGCTGCACGGGGTTGCACTTCAGGAGGTTCTGCAGCAGCCCCTCCCGGTGGCGTTGAGCTTGGGCACGATGTTCACCAGGGACGTGGTGGCTGGGTACATCGGGTAGGGCTCGTAGTCGGGCAGTTTGGTCATCGCAGGCCACTGTTCCTCGGTGGGCATGCCTAGCAGCCGAAAGATCCTCTTCAGTTGGTCGTCCACGTCGTTGCCAGGGAAAAGAGGCCGCCCCGCATTGGCCTGCTCTGCAAAGATGCAGCCGGCTTGACCACATGTCGATGGACGTGGAGTACAGGTTGGCCCCAAAGAGGACATCCGGCGGGCGGTACCACAGAGTGACCACCTCCGCGGAGTAACAGCAGACCGGGTTGCCGAAGGGTCGAGCCAGGCCGAAATCGGCCAGTTTTAGCTCCCTGTTCCTGTTTATGAGGAGGTTCTGGGGCTTCAGGTCCCTGTGTAGCACATTGCGGCTGTGGCAGAATCCCAGGGCTTTCAGAAGCAGCTGGAACAGGAATGACTTCACAATCTCAGGGTCCAGGTCACCATTGCAGCTGTCAAAATACTTCTTCAGGTCCTGATCACAGAACTCAAAAACCAAAGTCAACTTCTTGTCACTATGTAGGACGTCATGAAGCCTGACAATGTTCTTGTGCTTCAGTTCCTTGAGTAGGCAGATCTCCCGGAGTGCTGAACTTGGTACACCCTCATCATCATCATCCAGACTCACTCGCTTCAGATCCACGATCTCATGGGTCTCCCTGTTTTTGGTCTTGAACACTGTTCCATAGGACCTTCTCCAATCTTCTCCAGTTTCTCGTATTTCTGCATCCCGCCGGCCGCGGGGACCCCTACAGGCCCTCGGTTCTAAGCTATAGTGGCAATCTTATGTCACTAATTTTTTATATGACTTTTTAAATGATTTCATGAATACTGGCCTTTTCAAACACGTGTAGCAGCAGTGAGGTTTTCTCTCACTGAATGTGATTTCATTTTTGTTATAACCTCTTGTTTTTCTCTTTCTTGGGATTAAAATTTATTTTTCCTTTTAAATTTTTTATTACCTTCAAATAGATGTAAAAGAGGGTTTCAGTTTAATGTGTTCATTTATGTGTACAATGCATCTTGGTCATGTCATTCTTCCTTGGAATTATCTAAAGGGCTTTTTTTTTTTTTTTTTTTTTTTTCTCTCAAATTTTTATTTTCAAACTGACGTACAGAGAGGTTACAGTATCATACGTTGGGCGTTGGATACATTTCTTGTACTGTTTGTTGCCTTGTCCCTCATGCCCCCCTCCCTCCTCCCCTTCCCTCCCCCCCGCCCAGTTGTTCAGTTCACTTACACCAAACAGTTTTGCAAGTATTGCTTTTGTAGTTATTTCTCTTTTTTTACCCCGTGTCTCTCGAATTTGGTATTCCCTTTGAATTTCCTACTTCCAATACCAGTAAACACGGTTTCCAATATACTCAGATAAGATTACAGAGATAGTGTAGGTACAAACATAGGAAGGTGATACAAAACATCATCAATAATAGAAACTACACATTCACATAGGACGTTGAAAGTAGTTATAACTGTGATATATCACTTGTTTCCATATCATGGAGTTCATTTCACTTAGCATCATCTTATGTGTTCCTAAGGGTATAGCTATTGGGCCTTGTGATGCTCTGCTATAGCTTGCCTAAACCTGTACTAATTATTCCCAATAAGGGAGGCCATAGAGTCCATGTTTCTTTGGGTCTGGCTCACTTCACTTAGTATAACTTTTTCCAAGTCCTTCCATTTCCTTACAAATGGAACAATGTCATTCTTTCTGATAGAGGCATAAAATTCCATTGTGTAAATGTACCACATTTTCCTGATCCATTCATCTATGGAGGGGCATCTGGGTTGGTTCCAGCTTCTCGCTATGACAAATTGTGCTGCGATGAACATTGTTGTGCTGGTGGCATTACTGTGATTTTGTTTGTGGTCTTTTGGATAGATACCCAACAGTGGGGCTGCTGGGTCATAGGGGAGTTCTATATTGAGCCTTCTGAGGAATCTCCATACTGCTTGCCAGAGTGGCTGAACCAGTTTACATTCCCACCAACAATGAAGTAGGGTTCCCTTTTGGCCACATCCCCTCCAACAATTGTTATTATTAGTTTTCTTGATATATGACATTCTTGCTGGGGTGAGATGGAATCTCAATGTTGTTTTGATTTGCATTTCCTTTATGGCCAGTGATGTAGAGCATTTTTTCATATGTCTATTGGCCATTCTCATTTCCTCATCAGAGAAGTTTCTTTGTAAGTCTTTAGCCCACTTGATGAGGGGGCTGTTGGTTCTTTGCAGTTTTGTTTTGGAAGAAGGTAATTTTTTTAGTTCTGCATATATTTTAGAGATGAGGCCTTCTAAAGGGCTTTTTTAAAAAAAAGCATTGTGTCATTTCCAGCACCTAACGCAAGTGCTTCAAATAGTGTGGGAGCTTTTCTTTTTTTTTTTTTTGGTGCTGGGGATTGAACCCAGGACATTGCACTTGCTAGGCAAGCGCTTTGCCGCTGAGCTACATCCCAGCCCTGGGAGCTTAGTAAGTTAAATTATTGAGGTAATGAATGAAACAGAGATTGTCTTTGTTGCCATTTCATGGCAGGTTATCTTGGCCATACTGGCAAAAAACAATATTTATTCTGTCCTTTGAAAGCTCCTGATGGGGAAACGTTTTGAAGTTTCTTCCCCAACGAATGGCCCTTCACCTGATACTTATAGGTCTTCCGAGGCCTATACTTTATTTCCTTATATCTAGTATGAACACTCATGTGACATAATGTTTCCCAACATATTATCCAGATCCATCTGTACATTCCCTCTTAAATCTTCTATAAGAAAAACCCCAAAGGTAAAAATAATGTGTTAGTTTAAACTGAGGACAGGTACATTATAATGAACCATGGGATTTTCTTTTTTGATTTATCAATCATGGAATCACATGCTTCCTGTGCTGGAGAAGTCTGCATCTGGGTTGAGTAGATGGAAATTCTCCCAATGATAAGCAGTTTTTGTTATTGTGGTTGTTGTTTTGGAGACAAGATCTCTCTGTCTTTCTCTAGGCTAGCCTCCAACTTGTGATCCTTCAAGCCTTAGTCTCCTGAGTGTTGGGATTACAATTGTGCATCACTGTGTCCAGCTCTATTGGTGTACAGTCTCAGTGTACTCTATTTGGTTCTCTGTCTCTGTAACATCATTCCTAAAAGTATGAGCTTTGGAAAGAATTGTTCAAGCATTAGACTGTATATTTTATGTGTATTTTCTGTCACATTGTAAAGACAGTGGTAAAACGACCCTTAACAAGACTTTTGACGTTGTTGCTGATCCTGATCAAAAATTTTAATCCAAGGCATGATTGGGACTGAAGTTCTACTTTCTGGATTCAGTCTGTGTTAGATTGTGAGGCCAGACTACATACCCAATATTGGATGATGCATTAGACTTCTAGATCATATTTATCTTCGAGGACCATCAGGCATCTCTTTTTTTCTGAGATAAATATTATAGTCCTTTATTATGCTCATAGTGTAGTTTTATATTTTATCCTAAACTTCATAGGGGCACAAACATCTTTGCTTTCCTTTGTCCACACTGTTCATTTACCTTGTCATAATAGGTAGGTGTGTAACTCAATTACCCTTAAACACCCTCCTGCAAAGGAGGAGTACCAGCCAATCAGTCTTGCTATTCTCTTTCTGCTGCAACTGTTGGTATAGAAGTCTTGCTCACATACTACATACAGCTAAGGTTTGTTTTTTCTAAAGCATAAAATACATTATCTATTTTATAGGTTTGTTGATTTAAAAAATCACATAATTTATGAAATTATAAATTACAAAGCAGCATATAACATTATCCCATTTTTATGATGCGCCATTCAGATATTTGGATGGCACCTCATATGAAATTAATGAATTCCAGGTAGATTATGATTATGATATAAAATAGGAAGGTATATGCTTTGCCATCATCTTGAGTCATTTCACTGATCCACTTCAATCATGTCCCCCCAGCTCTTGATTTCCAACTACTGAAGTCTTGTAGAAGTACTCAGTTGAGTTTCCTAGAAGCTTTTTTATTCTTATTTGCCTAAGGCAACTATACAGCAACTTAACCAATTCATGAGTAGGTAGATGACAGGGATGCAAACATCACTCCAGGCCTTGATGGGTGGTTGATGCTCCTGGACTTCCTTAGAAGTAAAAAGTACCAAGAGCTAGGCTTCTGACTCAGCCCTACTTCTTCTTCTCTGTCCCCATTTTCTCTCTAGTTCCCAGAGGGCACAGAGGCCACACAAAGAAAATAAAGCTAATTTACTCCAGCCCCCACTACCCTGGTCTTCCCTCTGCAGTCTTAGTCTTAGAGCAGGACCTAACACAGGGCACCATTGAACAGCCTGTGCTTTATGGTTTGTAGTATGTTGTAGGTGTTTGAGAAATGTTAGCTACATGACTGAATACAAGGTTAGGCCATAAATGAACATTAAACAACAGAATGGTCCAGACAGGGCCACATTTCTATGGACAACCAAAAATAAATAAATCAACAACAGTCCTAGAACTAGAGTAGAGAACTAAGTATGTGGAACTAAACTGAAAGTTAATCCAGAGGTCCTAACAGTGGGACCCAAATTCAGGACAACTCAAGAGCCATACAATGGCAATGCATCAGCCAAGATCAGCCAGTTGTTATTTAAGAGCACTTCCTGTACATAGATAGGGTTGTTCCCCATAGGAGTGAACTACCTGGGATCAGAATCATATAGCTGGCTGGTCCACTCTGCTAAGCAGCACCATGGTGGTGTAATAGTTCCTTGGCCTCAATGCCACAAGCCATCAACATAGGCCTCCTAATTGCTAGGCTTCCCACCTGCTTCTGATCTCAGAGATCACTGCAGAAGCCTGGGCTCCAGGATGCCACTGGCCTAGGAAGAAGCCTGGGATCTGCACAGCCTGGTTAGCCTTGTTACTCAATGTTGTCATAGACTTGAATCACATCGTCATGGTTTCCAAGAGCTTGGATAAGGCAAGCAGCCTGCTCTAGGTCAAGGTCAGCCAGCTTCACCTTTGAGTGGGCGATGAACTCCAGAGAATAGGACACAGAACACAAGCCAAGGGAGTCAAGCTTCTTCCTCACTTGATGCAGTGAAGAGGTATCACAAATAAATTGACACAATTTTTTTTCTTTATCTTCAGCTTCCTTGACATCTTCAGCTCCTGCTTCAATTGCCAGATCCAAAGCTCTCTCTAGGTTCACAACTTGCTTCTCTTTGTCCTCCACTCCACCCATGACCACCCCCTTTTTGTCAAAGGAGTGACATGCCCCTTCAGCCATCACTCCCCCAGAGCAGCTCATAGCTCTACCTCTTTTCTCCTTCTTCTTGTTTTTGTGACAGTACTGGGGCTTGAACTTGGGATCTTATACTTAGCTTCTTCTCTCATGTCTGGCACTCTGCTACTTGAGCCATGCCTCCATTTCCAGCTTTTTCCTGGCTAATTGGAGATAAGAGTTTCATGGAATTAACTACTCAGGCTGGCTTCAAACTTCAGTCCTCAGATTTCAGCCTCCTGAGTAGCTAGGATTACAGGTGTGAGCCACCAGTGCCTAACAGGAGCTTCCATTCTTGTTCAGGATATGTCTTATGTCCAGTTGACACCTGGAGCTACTGTTTGACAATGCCTCAAGGAGCAGAGAAGAGCCACCAGGGCCTCGGCACCCATACAGCAAATAAATGTCCTTTGTTTTCTCTATTTTCAGAGCTGCCTCAATCGTTGACTTAGGCATATGCTTGCTGCAACACACGTCTAAGATGTTAGCCAGGTTGCTGTTGAGCTCAGAGTTGGGGCCTCTATCTTTAACAGCCAAGTGGATACTGAGGCTGAGTTTAGAGAAGATGCGGCTCCTTTCCAAGTCCTTGGGACCCTTGATGTGCTGGACTTTGGACCATTTGTTGTGCTCAGCGTGGGCAGCCACGGAGACGTGCAATGTCCTGCCTAGGGCCTGGCCAAAGCAACGGTGTTTGGGCTGGGAGGCGTCCGGGGGAGCTGCGCGGATCCCCGGACCTGGCACCCAGAAGAGTCGGGTGACTGCTCTGCTCAGTCTGGGGGCAGACCAAGATGCCATCGACCCCAACCCTGGGCTGCAAACTGCGAAAAAAACCAAAACCCTAAAACCCAGGAGTGCCCAAGGCGAGCTGGTCTAGTCTGCTGTCGGAACAAGCAGGATCTGAAGCTGAGGCCCACCACGGAGAGTACCTGAGCCATAAACGACCCTGCGCTGTCCTCCCTGCAGCCGGGTGCGAGGATTTTGAGAGCTTGTAATATTTTACATATTTTTATACTACACAGCCCTTAGAACCTCATACAAAATAGGAACTTATCACATAGTTAGATAGAACGTTCTATTTTTCGCCGTGGCTATTAGCCAGAAATCATAGCCACTTTCCGCAGCTGATAAATACAATTGGTGTGAAGTGAGAATAAGCAAAGACGAAGCTCAAAGATAGATCAAGGGGCAGATATGGAAAGGATGAGTGGCTGCTGCTTTTCATTCCTCACTATTATTTGGAAAGTTCTGGTCTCCACATTTCACTGGAGAGGTAGAGAGAAGTGATGGCTTCATTTATACACAGGGGGGAAGAAGAAAATGACTATTGTCAGCTCAACCTCTAGCTCATCTCATCTTTCTGTTTCCCCAATAGAGTTACACAGGAGAAGGGTAACGGGGGACAGAGCCATTGCCAAAGTATGATTAGAGGTTGTTTTGTGTATTTAGAAAGCAAAAATGAATTATTAACCCCAAGAATCTATTCTTTTTTACACAAAACACCAAAGTAAACATTCCACAAAAGTTAATCTTAAAAGAAGCAGGAGAGGCCGGAGGGAAGCTGTGTACCTTTGATATCATCTTCTCTTTGTCTTGCTTATGTTTTGTTTTGTTTTACTGGGAGATTGAACCAAGGTTTGCATGTGGTAGGCAAGCATTTTACCACTCAGTTATACCTTTAGTCTCATACCTGTTTTTTAAAAAAAATTATTAAGTAGTTATGCAAAGAGGTTACAGTTCCTTAAGTCAAGTTACGAATACAATGCTTCTTGATTAGTGTCACTCCTTCCATCATTCTCCATTTTTCCTCCTCCCATCCCTACCCTGCATGCTTGTTTTTATAACTGAATTTACTCTCCTTGAAAATGACATTTTGGGGAAGATTAACAAAACTAACCCAAGCTCATAGTGCCTTCAATGATGGCTATGTGCTGCCATATTTATTTGGTAAATAAGTACCCCCTTTTCCAGGAATTACTTTATTGAACATCTCCATTTGTTTCTTTAGAAAAATGTCTCCTTTTGGGAGGCACTGGTGTTTTACTTCAATCCTGGCTATTCAGTAGGCTGAGATCTGAGGATGGTATGAAGCAAGCATAGGTAGGAAAGTCTGTGAGACTATTATTTCTAATTAAACACACAAAAAAGCCAGATGTGGTGCTGAGGCTTTAGTGGTAGAGCTCTAGCCTTGACCAAAAACCCTCAGGGACAGTGTCCAATCCCTGAGTTCAAGTCCCAGGACCAGCGCATGTGTGCACATACACAAAATATTGTATTTTATTTTTTGTTGTTAAAGATACAAAATAATGTGTGTAGTTGATTTTCAGAGATGTTAATATGAAGAAAAATGTGTGATATGGAACTGATAAAGTATGAGCTATCATCATTGTAGAGAATTTACACATTATAACAAAATGTAAAGAAGAAATAATATTATTTATACTTGTCTAATTTCTTCTAGTGTTTCTTTCTATACTTGGTAACATTTATTTATATAAAATTAATGCATTATTGTAATGCTTTATAGTTTATTTCCCTATGCTGAACATTTCTTTGTAATTTTTTGAAACTATATCTTTTTTTTTTTTTTTGCCAGTCCTGAGCACTGTCCCTGGCTTCCTTTTGCTCAAGGCTAGCACTCTGCCACTTGAGCCCCAGTGCCACTTCCGGCTTTTTCTGTATATGTGGTACTGAGGAATTGAACCCAGGGCTTCATGTATGCGAGGTAAGCACTCTACTGCTAAGCCACGTTCCCAGCCCTGAAAATATAATCTTTAAAAGCTAGTTTAAAAATTAATTCTCTATGTCCATGATAGCAGAATAGGGCCCTAGTACCTGACCTAACAAGGAAACAACACTTGAAGAGAAAACAATGGACAAAATGGAAATAGTAAATTCTCATTCTAACTGAAAGGGAATACCAAAATCGAGAGACACAGGGTAAAAAGAAAAACGACTACAAAAGCAATACTTGCAAAACTGTTTGGTATAAATCAACTGAACAACTCATGGTGGGGAAGGGAAAGGAGGAGGGGGAAGGGGGGAATGAGGGAGGGAGGAGGTAACAAACAGTACAAGAAATGTATCCAGTGCCTAACTTATGAAAATGTATCCTCTCTGTACATCAGTTTGACAATAAAAATTTTTTAAAAAGTAAATTCACATTCTTTTAAATGTAAATAGAATAAGCTCTCTAATTATAATGACTCTAACTACATTCTTTCTCCCTTGACCAGATGTTCCCCTGGGTATCCACCAGATGCCCAGTGAGTGTCTGGAACCACAGATTGTACTGAATCCAATATCAACTTTTCCTTTTCTTGTATAGTTGTGATAAAATTTAATTTGGTACAGTAGGAGATCATGAGTAATTTGCTAAAGAAGAAATCAAAAGGGAAATTAAGATATTTTGGGAGAAATAAAAATGGAATTCAACATATAAAAATTTCCTGGATACAACAGAAATATTTCTCAGATGGAGGTTTATAGTAATAAATGCTTACCTGAAGATAAAGAAAATGCCTCAGATAAATAACCTAAATTTATACCTGAAGAAACTAGAAAAGTAGAACAAATTAATTGCAGAGTTAGCAGAAGGAAATACTTAATAAAAAAAGAACAGAAATAGATAAAGCTGAGTGTAGATAAACAATTGGAAATTTAAATGAATTTAAGTTGTGATTTTTTTAAAGTTAAACAAAATCAACAAATTTTAGCTAGAGTAAGAAGAATAGAGAAAAGAAAATTGCAAACGTAAGCCAAAGCATCAGAGAACACATCATAGGAATATAAAGAATCTTTATATGTATAGCTTTGTGTCAACAACTTAGTAATGTTGAACAAATGAATGTAGAATACATGCAATCTATTAGGACTGATGGATGATGAAACAGAAAATGGAAATCACTTTTTATTTCAGCAGTACTAGGTTTGAACTTAGGACTTGGCCCTTGGTAGGCAGGTGCTATCTTATTTGAGTTCTACCTCTAGCTGTGGAGTAATGATACTGAATTCATAATGAAAAATCTTCCAACAAAGAAAAACCTACATTTTTAAGGTGCTTCTGGCTTCACTACCCAACATTTAATGAAGAGTTTACACCAATCCTTCTTGGGCTCTTTCAAGAGACTGAAAAGGAAAGAACACTTCCAGACTATGCTATGAGGCCATGATCACACTAATAATGAAGCAGACATCTTTTTTTTTTGTTGTTGTTGTTGTTGTGGGGCTTGAACTCTGGGCTTAGATGCTCTTCAGCTCAAAGTAACGCTCTACCACTTGAACCACAGTGCCACTTCTGTTTTTCTGGTGGTTCATTGGAGATAAGAGTCTCACGGATTTAACTGCCTGGGCTGGCTTTTAACCACGATCCTCAGATCTCAGCCTCCTGAGTAGGTAGGATTACAGGGCACAGGTGCCTGGCCCTTTGTCATTGTTTTTAATAAAGCATTTTGCTGTAAAGGACCAACTTGAGGAAGTGTTTCCTGATCAAACACTGCTCCATCATTTTGTCTGCTGGTATGATATTTTCTTGAGAACATCTTTATGAAAACTGAAAAATTTCTAAAGTTTTTACTGTCACTTTGAATGAGCCTGTTTCTGAAGGGACAATTGCTGCCAGTCCTTTGGCCTTTAGTATTTTTGCCTCTGTGTGTGTGTGTGTGTGTGTGTGTGTGTGTGTGTGTGTGAGTGTGCACGTGTGATCTCTGTCTGTCCATACACAAAGAGGACTATTGCTGGCTTATGGGCAGATAGTTGAGATTGGATAGTGAGAGATTAAGATAGGTTTCTGGCAAAATCTTTCCCTTGATGGAGGAAAGAAGAGAGTGTGCTCTTATACAACCAGGTGAGAGACTGACTGAATTGAGGTGAGCTTTGTAACACATCCATGTATTTCTGTGGCAGGGACTCTTGCAGGTTCGAGCAAACCATGAGGCCTTCCCCACTCTGCACAGCTGCTCCCTCCCCTGCCTACTCCCTTATCAGGGTGGCAGCTTGCAACAGCAGCACACTGAGGAGCTCGCTTTGCCAAGGCTCATTCTGAGTTATTCTGAGTTAGACAGTGAACACTTTTCTCAGGTCTAGGTAGCCTGCTCTTTCAAGAGAGACAGCCACATGACAGACTTCTTTGCCCTCCCTTAATTCCACCGATACTGCACAAGGCAAATTCCTTGCCCTACTGGCATACTGAGCTCCTTCCCCTTATAATTAGTGCTGCTATTGATTCTGTGTTTTTATATTCACTCTGAATGTCCCTGGGAATCCCGAAATGGAGCAGGTGTTGACCTGTGTCTAAACTAATGTCTTGCCAGAAGATTCCCCTCCCCCTTTCACTGGCTATTAAATTCTGAAAATGTTCTCACTCATGGATGTCCCCATGTCTAGGAAAAATAAGGTCATAAATATTAAGATTGAGAGATGAGAATAGACAGGTGAATAGACAGGTGAGGAGGAATGAAAAGCTTCAGTGATTGCGTGAAGTGGGGAAAATTGGATTTCACTACTGGACTTATTTACTTCAAGACTGCCTTCAGCAAAGCTGCTGATGGTGATGTTAAGAAATTTGGGTGAAATTGTGCTAGTGACACACTGGACCACAGAACCAAGGAAGTTGGGGTGGGAGGCAGATTTAGGGCAGCCACCTGTCCCATTTCTCTGTAGGAAAGAGGAACTTAGGGTAACTTAGTGTGCAGGACTTCTGTTAAATTCAGAAAGTCTCCGGCATAAATTGGTTAGCCTAGTATAAATTATGCTTTTGCATCTATGGTCTTTCCTCTGTGAGATAAGATTTCATGCTATGATGAATGTCTAGAGCTCTCTTTACCGATGGCTAGGGCAAGCAGGAGAGAATGAGAGCTTTTTTGCTTTTTACTGATATTTTGTTGACTAATCTGTAAAGACCGGTCCCAGTTGTAAACAGTCTATTTTTACCAATATTCTGAGACAGCAGGCACACATTCTTGAAGTCTTACTTTCTAAAAATCAGTAGCAGTAGTATTTGAAAATATATCCTTTGAGATGTTTCATCCTTGAAATCTGAGTCACTTTTACAAACTGAGAGTTTTATATAAATTAAAAGGTCTTAAATTAAAATTACTAGGCTTTTCTTTTTTGAAAAGTCATGAAGGATTAGACAGTTGGAAATAATTTCAAAAGCGCTGTTTGATTATAGAGTTGCCAAAGATTTCAATAAAGGTGAAAGTCCCAAATATTCTTGTTGCTGTTATGTTTGCCAGGTGGCCCCTGTCATGCTAATTGCTATTCAGGGACAAAAGCACTTAGTGAATATGTTCATTAAGATGATTTTCTCTTAATGATGTCTGTGACACGAATATTCATATGTGGAAATAATAAAGCTTTTATTTGGGTTGATGAGACCCAGATTTGTGTATTTCCTAGAAAGTGTTTCAACTCTTTCTGGGAATCTAGCCTGGGGAACTCACTATAACTCCTACTTGTTATTTTTAGGTTTTTATTTTTGCTTGATTCTGAAAGCCCCTTAGGCAAAATAGTCAGGATCAACCAGAAACATGCAGGAGTGTCTCTTCCCAAAATCCTCAGAGAGGGCAAACTGAAGAAGGAATGGTGGTCTCTCAGCTTCTCTATCAGGCCTTAAAGCCAACTTTGAGGTTGAGTCTACTTTGATCTTCTGTATGGTCATATTTACATTTTCATTTAAATCTCTAAATGTATCATGGCTATTTTATCCTTGCCTCATATCACATTTTGTGCTTTTGTTTATACAGTTTTGTCACTCATTTTTAGTTGGATTTACTTGTTCTCAGCTAGTGCTCTTGATTGTTGTTTCTCCTTTTTCATGTATTCAGCCCATTAATGAATGGTCCATTGTATTTTCCTAAAGCACTGTGACTCTGACTTTTCATCAATTCCCCATGTCACTCCAGTCTTGGCCATTATCATCACTATTACCACCTATGACAACAGCTTCCTGACTAGTTAACTCCTCTTGTTTGTCTCTAGTCTGCTCTCGTATTAGTCAGCTTTTTGATGCTAAAATGACATAACCAAGGCAGCAGAATAACTTTATAAAGCAAAGAGGTTTATTTCTACTTGTTCTGGAGGAACTAGCTCAAAGGTTCACATTTTGTGATGATGATGGCCTTCTTGTTGGTCATAGTCCTGAGATGGTTTTCTCTCTCTCTCTCTCTCTCTTTCTGTGTGTGTGTGTGTGTGTGTGTGTGTGTGTGTGTGTGTGTGTGTATGTGTGTGTGTGTGGTCGTCTCTCTTCTCTTATAAAGCCACAGGGACTTGGTCATGGTGCTCCATCCTAATGACCTTATCTAATTCTAAGTACTTCCCTAAGGCCCTCTTCTAACTGCCCATATGGGATTAAGTTTGAACCCTTTTAATACTTTACAACGGGGATTAAATTTCAACACATGAAACCTTGGGGGTCACTCAAACTGTATCCAAACCATATCATCTCTTCTATAAAGCTTCCAGAGTGGTCTATTCAAAGTTAGGGTACATTTTCCTACTTAAAACTCACCATGATCTTCCCAGTGCCCAGAGTTAAACTCCAAATCCATGACTAGTAGAGGCCCTAGAGAGGACTTCAGAATTTGTCTCACTCTCATGCTGTCCTCTAGTGCTTGCTCCTTGGCCTGCAGTCACCTGGCCTTTCTTCTTCCCAAGTACATCAAGCTTTGTCTTACCTCAGGACTGTGGCCTTTACTATTTTCCCTGCCTTGAACATTCTCACCTGAGATCTTGGCATTGCTGGCTTCTCATCATTCCGATCTCACTTGTAAATGACCCAGCCAAAGTAGTACCCAGTTTCCAAGTATCCATTCTAATTCTTAAGCCTGTTACATTACCCTGCCTTATTTTCTCCATAGTATTTCACATCAGAATGTGTTTAGTTATTACAGATCTTCCTCATGAAAGCTGCCACTTTACTTTATTCACTGGGCCTGGTATAGTGTGTGGTGCCTTGTGGTTGTTCTATTTTTAAAAAGACTAATCTGTACATGCAAAGGTTTCTTGTGCTATTCAATCACAAGAGACATACTTTACATACTTTGTGGCTAGGTATTACTGGTCTCAAGATAGTAAGTAAGGTAGTCTTAAAAGATTTTCCAAATACGTTTATATCAAATATTTAAGCATGCATGTTAATATGGGTACAACTATTGTAACTGATTGAATTATAATTTATTATAATTAACAAGATAAGCCATATCATTATTAAACAAAGTTAGTTTATCTTGAGGTCACTCTTGCTGTTGATATTTTATAGGTTTTTGGACAATGTACAATGACTTGTATTTACCACTGTGATCTCATACAGAATAGTTTCATTGTCCTCATAACACCTTGTACTCTGTCTAGTATCCCTCTCCCTTCTGGCAATCTTTAATTTCTTTTTTATTGTTTCTGTTGTGTTATCTTTTCCTGAATGTCACAGAGTTGGAATCATGCAGTATTTTAGTCTCTACAGGTTGACACCTTCCACTTAGTACTATGTATTTAAGGTTTTTCCATGTCTTTTCATGGCTTACAGTTCATTTTCTTTTTTAAAAAAATTTAATTTTATTGTCAAGGTGATGTACAGAGGGATTATAGTTACATACATAAGATAGTAAGTACATTTCTTGTCAAACTTGTTACCTCCTTCTTCATTTTTCTCCCACCTTTCTTTCTCTCCAATTCCCCTGCCAAGTTGTACAGTTAATGTACAACATATTGTCTTGTAGGCATCACTGTTGCATTGGTTCCCCTTTGTCCTTTGTCTCACCATTTTGATGTTCCCCTTCTCTTCCCTAATTCAGATAAACATATATACAATATTCAGGGTACCAAAATCAAATACAGTGACAACAGGGGCTAAAACACAAGAAAAAAAATAATTTCACATAGAACATTAAAAATAACAAGGAAAACCCACTTTTTTCCATATCTTGCAGTTCATTTTGCTTAGCATCATCTTATATGACCATATGTACATAGCCATTGGACTGTTGTGGTCCGCTGCTAGGACAATCCTATATGTGTACTAATTATTACCAATGAGTCTATGTTTCTTTGGGTCTGGCTCAGTTTGCTGAGTATGATTTTTTTTCCCAACTCTTTCCATTTCCTTATGAATGGAGCAATGCCATTCTTTCTGATAGAAGCATAGAAAAATATTGTGTATATATACCACATTTTCTTGATCCATTCATCTACTGAGGGGCATTGGATTGGTTCTATATTTTAGCTATGACAAATAATGCTGCAGTGAACATGGTTGTGCTGGTAGCTTTAGTATGGCCTTGTTTGTGATCCTTTGGGTAAATGCCCAGAAGTGGGGTTGCTGGGTTATAGGGAAGGTGTGTGTGTATATATATATATATTAAATATTTTTTTATTGTCAAACTGATATACAGAGCGGTTACAGTTTCATACGTTAGGCATTGGATACATTTCTTGTACTGTTTGTTTAGGGGAGGTATATATTTAGCCTTTTGGGGAATCTCCATATTGCTTTCCAGGGTGGTTGAACAAGTTTACACTCTCACCAACAGTATAGTAGAGTTCCCTTTTGGCCACATCACAGCCAGCATTTGTTGTTATTAGATTTTTTTCTGGGATGAGGTGGAATCTCATTGTTTTGATTTGTACTTCTTTTATGGCCACTTCTTCATGTGCCTCTTGGCCATTCTAATTTCCTCTTCAGAGAACGCTCTAAGTCTTTAGCCCATTTATTACGGGGGCAATGGTTTCTTTGAGGATTTGTTTTGGGGGAACTTATTTTTTTGAGTTCTAAGTACATTTTAGATATGAGGCCCTTGTCTGTTGTATGGCTAGTGAAGATCTCCCAGTCTGTGGGCTTTCTATTTATCTTGCAAGCTGTGTCCTCTGTCATGCAGAAGCTCTGAAGTTTCATGCAATCCCATTTGTCCAACCTGTCTTTGATTTGTTTTGTTTATGGGTCTTTATTAAGAAAGTTTTGACCTATACCAAGGAACCCTAGTATTTCTCTTCTTCCTTCCTGTGATGTTTTGAGGGTATCTGCTTTTACCTTGTGGTCCTTGACCCATTTGGAATTGATTCTGGTACAGGTGATATGTAAGGATCTAACTTTAATTTTTTTTACAGGTGTATAACCAATTTTGCCAGCACCATTTGTTGAAGAGGCTGATAGTTTATTTTCTGTAGGGCTGCATGATATTCCATTGGTTGGATGTACCATACTTACTTGTCCAGTCATCTACTGAAAGAGCTCTTACCTTCTTCGAGTTATAACAATTATGGATAAAGCTGCTACAAACATTTATGTGCAGTTGGGTAGGCATAGGTTTTTAGCTCTTAGGGTAAATTCCAAGTAGTAGAGTTAGTGGTTTTGTATGCTAAGAGTATGCTCAGTTTTGTCAGTAACTGCCCAGATATCTTTTAGAATGGTGTGCCATTTTGCTTTTTCACCACTAATGAATGAGTCTTCCTGTTGCTGCACTTCCCTCCAGTTCTTGGCCACACTCTTTGGTGTATGTAATGACATCTTGTTGTTTGGATCCCTAACAAAATCTGATGTTGAACATCTTTCCAGAGCTTATTTGCCATCTGTGTAATTTTCTTTGCAAAGTGACCATTTTTGCCCATTTTTATTCATATTGTTAGCTTTGTTACTGTTGAACTTCAAGACTTCTTATCTTCTATTCTGTGACTTGCTGCTTGTTATATTGACAGTACTTTTTGTGGAGTGGAAACTTTTTGTTTTAAAAAAGTCTAGAAAATCAAGTTTAGTTTTTGTTTTTTTTTTTCTTTTGCCAGTCCTGGGCTTTGAATTCAGGCCCCTAAGCACTGTCCCTGGCTTCCTTTTTGCTTAAGGCTAGCACTCTGCCACTTGAGCCACAGCGCCACTCTGGCTGTTTTCTATATATGTGGTGCTGAGGAATTGAACTCAGGGCTTCATGTATATGAGGCAAGCTGTCTTGCCACTAGGCCATATTCCCAGCCCCAAGTTTCATTATTTTTTATGTCATGTCTTTGATGTTGTTGGAGTCATTGTCACATCCCAGATCATTTTATTTTTTGTCACCTTTAGGTCTATAGTATTGAGTAGTGTATGTGTATGATATATTGTGAGTTAATTTTTGTGAAAAGTATAAAGTTGGTACTAGACTCCTTTGTGTATGTATGTGTGTTTATGTATGTATGTACAGTTATTCCAGCAATATTTAGGAGAGTATCTTTGTTCATTGTATTTTCTTTTGTAAAATATCAGTTTATTTATGTGAGTTGAGTTTATTTTGGGGGTTTCTGTCTTTTGTTTTATTGGCTTGTCTATTCGTTTACCAATACCATACTCTCTTTATACCTTTTCCATAATTCTTCAAGTAATTGATTTGTTGTTGTTGTTTCTTTTTTGGCTGTACTAGGGTTTTGAACATAGGCCTCATACTTGCTAGGCAACTTCTCTATCATCTTAAGCCATATCCCTAGCCTTTTAGCTCTAGATGTTTCTCAGTTAGTGACCCTCCTAATTTCACCTCCTGTGTACCTGAGATTATAGGTTTGTGCCAACTATGCCTGGACTGTTCTTTGAGATAGTTTTATGAACATTTTACTTATGCGGGCCTTGAACCATGATCCTTGTCTCCTGCTCTTAAGTAGCTGGGATTTTAAACATGACCCAATGCATGGTTATTATTAGTTTTAAAACTTTCTTTTTTCCCTCTCAATATTTGTGTTTCCTGGTTTGGGTCTTTTACCTCATCATATAAATCTTTGAATCAGTTTGTCAAGATATGCTGGGAAATTGATCAAGGCTGGTGTTGAATTTACCCAGCAAGTTGTGAAGAACTGATAGTCTTGACAATATTGAATCTTTATAACCATTAACATATCTCTCCATATATTTAGTTTTTCTATAATTTCTTCATTATAGATTTCCTCATCCAGATCTTCTATATATTTATTTTGCACTGTTGAGGATCAACTTAGGGTATCATGCATATTAGTCAGTGGCTCTGCTTACTGAGAACTGAGATAGAACTCTAGACCGAAATATTGTATATTTTTAGATTTATGCCTAAATATATATATAAATATACCTGTTGTGATGGTTATTATGCTTTCAATTTCACATTTCCCTCATTCTTTGCTCATAAATAGGAAACTGACTTTTAATATTATCTTGTATCTGTAGCCTTGCTGTAATTTGTATCTTCTCTCATTTTTTTTCCTTAGCCTGACTAGAGGCTTACTGATTTTATTTATCTTTTGACTGAACTAATTTTTGGTTTTATTAAATTTTCTCTGTTGGTTTTCTATTTTTATTTCATTCATCTGTTTAAATTTTTGTTTCTGTTTTAAAAATTTGCACATAGGTTAATTTGCTCTTCTCTTTTAGTTTCTTTAGGCTGAAACTCAGATTACAGTACTCCCTTGGTATCTACAGGTAAATAGTTTCATGGAGACTGCTGTTAGAAAAACCCATACATGTTTAGGATATATAAGTTTATTACTATACTGTGCATTCTTGATTCATATTTCCCAAAGTATCACCCTACTTCTAGAAAGACATGCCACTTTTCAATCTTTCAGATTTTCACATTGTCACTTAAATTAAGCACATTAGGTTTACTTTGGTTTGGGGAACATTTTTTTTATGGGAGCTGTATTTAACAGAATTAATGGCTGGGAAACACTGAACATAACCATGATGATTTAAACACAACTGGTGGTAACTTGGCACTGAATGAGAGCTTCACATCAACTGTGCGTGTACCAGATGAATTAAAAATTAATCAATTAACTAATTAATTTCTGCACTTGCTCCAACTTGTGTAAGAAATCTGTGAATAGTGCAGGTTTATGCATTGATAGACACTTTTAAATATGCACATTTGATGTTTTTCTCTGAGAAATGTTTACCGCTTATTCAACAAATTTGATAAGAGTCTGTTGTTGTTTGGATATAAAATATACCCCTAAGAAATCTCAAGTGTTGAGGGGTTTGTTCATCTTATGGCTGCACTATTGAGAAGTGAATGGATCATAAATATTTAACCTCATGAATAGGGTTAATCTACTGATGAATTCAGAGCTAAAGGGACTATTAGGTGGTGGAGCTTGTTTGGTGGAGGTGGGTCATTGGGGTGTTTCTTTGAAGGGTGTATTTTGTCCCTGGTGCCCTCCTGTCTGTGTCTGCCACCTTGCTATCATGAGGCACACAGTTTTCCTTCATGATACCTTCTGCTATGCTATTTCTTTCTTTTCACAAGTGTGACCATGTACTGAAACTTTGGAAATCATAACTTGAAATAAACTTTACTACCTTAGTTCATAGCAGTTCTGTACATTTCTTGAGATTTCTTCTTTGACCTATTTAGTAGTGTTATTATTCGATCTCCAACTATTTTTTTGTTTTCCAAGCTATCTTTGTTTTTTATTGTTATTTTTTGTTCGTTTAATTCCATTGTGATTTTGAGGGCAGACACTGTATGATTGTCATTCACATTTGGTAATGTGTAGTTTAGAGCCTGAATGTGGTCTATTTTGGTATCTGCTACATGTAATCTACTTCTTAAAATTATTTTTATATAGTTTTACAAAGGGGTTTTAACTCTAAAAATCAGGTTCTGAGGACAATGCATCTTGATCAACATCACCTCTTCCATCGTTTTCCCCCATCTTTCCCTTTCCCATTCTACTTGCTACATGTGATCTTCATTGGAATATTTATTCTCCTGTTGTTGGATGAAGTAGTTAATTGATATCAATTATATATATCTTATATATGTCACATATATATATATTTATTGATGGAGTTGTTGAGTTCAACTGTGTCTTTAGTGATTTTCTGTCTGCTCTATCCATTCTTTCTTGACCAAAAAATGTTTACGTTTCCAACTATAATCATGTTTTTGTTTACTTCTCCTTGTGGTTTATCACATTTTGCCTTATGTATTTTGATGCTCTGTTGTTAGATACATATACATGAAGAATTGTTGCATTTTCATGGAAAAATGGACCCCTTGTTATTATATAATTTTTTTACTTATGACCTTTTTGCTCTGATTTTAGTCTGTATATACTTTCATATTTAAATTAAAATTTTATATTTAAATTAAATTCTTTGCTTACACATAAAGGTAGATCTTAAGATTTGATATGCTTTGATGTTTTCAGTGTTTTTGTTAATTAAAAGTATTTTAAAAGTTTATTGTAATATTCCAGAGGCAAAGCTACACGTCTGTAAGATAGAAATATACATACCGGTAACACCTATCTTGTATTCTGTGTGTAACAGAAGATGGGTCATGTGCAAAGAACTTCAATCTCTTTGTTCTTTATCCAGCTCAGGAATTTGTTCACTGCAGATTAGGAACTGTCGAGTTTGTAATATCACTTATTTTAGGTTTTAGAGTACAGAAGAGCCTATGAGTTGTTCACATATTAGAATCAGAAAAGAGCTAGAACTGGAATATCTGACTTTTTTCCTCTAAAAGCTTTATAGCTAGGACAAGTGCCTAAGTTATTTTTTACCAGTATGGTCTGGTAGTGAACAGCTTCCCAGATTGCACAGTATATTGAAATAACAAAACATTTCTAATTCCTCCCTTTTCTCACTTGTATTGTTATTATTCATTTCATTTCATGCTTATGGCTATATATGGATATTTAATTGAATATATTGTTTCTAATATTTGAGAAAATTGTTTGATCAATAAAATATAAAAATAATAGTTTTAATTTTTAGGTTCATGTGTTCCTTCTCTCAGGCTTTCTTTTTAAAAATTTATTTATAGTTATTGTGAAGGTGATATACTGAGGGGTTACAATCAGATTAAGTCAGACAAAAAACACTTTTCTTCTTGAACAATGTCACCCCTTCTCTTGCTGGTTTCCAGTTTTTCCTTCCTGTCCCCATGCACAAATTGTTTAGTTCATTTTCAATATAGTGTCTAGTGAATATCACCTCTGTATTTGCTCACCCCACCATTTCTCTTACCCCCCATTACCCTCCCAAAGACAGATAAACAAGTTAATGAGGAAATAAAAACCAAAACAGCAACAGAGGTAAAAAAAATCCCTCCTGTTGTCATTTCCTGGAGTTCATTTCAATAAATAGTATTTTATGTGGTCAGATACACGTAGCTATTGCCCCTATGTGGTCCGCTCCTAAGAATATCTTTTTTTGATCTCACTCTGTGTGAATGCCTAGAGACCCATATAATCTACCATGTTCCAGGGGATTTTTTTTTTGTTTGTTTTTTTCATTTACCATCCAGTGTATTTACTTGTAGATTTATAGGCACATTTTACTTACCACAAATGAGGGAAACCATGCAACCTGTCTTTCTTTGGGCCTACCTTACTTCACTTAATATAAATTTTTCCAACTCTTTCCATTTCCTTATTAATGGTACAATATATCATTCTTTCTGGTGGATGAGTAGAATTCCATTGTGTATTATACCACATTTTCTTGATCCATTCATCTACTGAGGGGCATCTGTGTTGATCCCATATCTTAGCTATGGTAAACAGTGCTGCAATAAACATAGTTATGCTAATAACTTTAGTGTGGCCTTGTTTGTGTTCTATTGGATAAATGCCCAGGAGTGGAATTGCTTGTTCATAGGAAAGCTCAATGTTTGGTCTTTTGAGGAACCTTCATACTGCTTTCTAGAGTAGCTGATCAAGTTTGCATTCCATCAACAGTGCAATAGAGTTCCCTTTTAGCCACATCACCACAAACATCTGTTGTTGTTAGTTTTCTTGATAATAGCCATTCTAACTTGGGTGAGGTAGTATCTCAACATTGCTTTGATTAGCATTTCTTTTATGCCCAGAAATGTTGAACATTTCTTCCTGGGTCTGTTGGTCGTTCTTTCTTCTTCTGAGAAGTCTCTCTTTGTCTTTAGCCCTTTTATTAATTGGGTTGTTATTTCTTTGAGTTTAGTTTTTGAGCTCTCAGTACATTTTAGATATGAGGCCTTTATCTAATGTATATCTAGTGAAGATCTTCTCCCATTCTGTGGGCTTTCTATTTATCTTGCTAGGTATGTCTTTGCCATGCAGAAACTCTTCAGTTTGATACAGTCTCATTTATCCAGTCTTTCTTTGATTTGTTGTGATTCTAGATCTTTACTTAGGAAGTTTCAATCCATGCCTAGGAGTCCTAGTGTTTTCCCTAACCCTTTCTGTAATACTTTCATGGTATCTGGCCTTATATTGAGGTCTTTGATCCATTTGGATTTGATTCTGGTGCAAGGTGGTATATAGGTTCCAGCTTAAGTTTTCTGCATGGATAGCCAATTTTATCAGTACCATTTGTTTAAGAGGCTTTCTTCCAATCTGTGTTTTTGGACCCCTTATCAACTATTAGATGGCTATAGGTCTGTGGGTTCATTTCTGGGTCTTCTATTCTCTTCCATTGGTCCTCAGGCCTACTCTTGTGCCAGTACCAAGCTATTCTTATTACTGTGGCTTTGTATTAGAGTTTGAAGTTTGGTTTTGATATTCTTCCAACTGTTCTTCCTGCTAAGGATTATTTTTGGTATTTGGGGCCTTTTGTTATTCCATATGAATTTTTGGATTGATTTCTCTATTCTACTGAAGCATATTGTTGGGATTTTGATGGGTATTGCATAGAATTTGTAAATTGCTTTGGGAAGTATTGCCATTCTCACAATGTTGATTCTTCCAATCCAGAAGCATGGACATTTCTTGCATTTACTTAAATCTGTTTCAGTTATTTTTTCAGATTAACATTTTCACAATAGAGGTCCTTCACATCTTTGGTTAATTCCTAGGATTCTTTTGTTGTTGTTCTGAGACTATTACAAAAGGAGTTGCTTTCCTGATTTCAGGCTTACTCTTCTCATTGTTGGATACAGAAACACTGCTGATTTTTGTGGGTTGACTTTATACCCAGCTACTTTGCCAGAGTTTCGGATCAGCTCAAGTAACTTGGGATGAGGGGAATCTATAGGATTCTTTAAATACAGGATCATGTCATATGCAAAGAAGGGTAGTTTTACTTCTTTCCATAGTTGGATCCTCTTTATGATTTTCTCTGGTCTTATTGCTCTTGCTAGGGATTCCAATACTATATTGAAGAGGAGAGGAGAGTAGAGAGTGGGCATCCTTGTCTTGGTCCTGATTTTAGAGGAAGTAGTTTCAGATTTTCATCATCAAATATAATGCTGGCTGTAGGTTGGTCATATACAGCTTCTGAGGTTCTTTCTTTACTAATGTAGATATCAGACTTTTCTTTCAGATTTTCTCCTCCTCCCTCCCTCTCTCCCTCCCTTCCTTCTTCCTCTTTCTTTCTCTATTTTCCTTTCTTTAGAGCTGTTCCTGGGGCTTGGACTCAAGGCCCTGGCACTGTCCATAAGCTTTTTTTGCTCAAGGCTAGCATTCTGCCACTTGAGCCACAGCTTTTGTTGGTTAATTGGAGAAAAGAGTCTCATGGACTTTTCTTGACTTTGAACCACCATCTTCAGATCTCAGCCTTCTGTGGAGCTAGGATGTGTGAGCCACTGTACCTGGCTGATGTACCTGGCTGATTATCTAGTAATTTTTAATAGGAACAGCTTGGCCACTGGAACAATGTTCCTGGTCATCTGTGAGGTCTACTTTGTTGAGCCTACTGTTTTCGGGTGCTTCCTTTTCAGTATCTGGGCAGTTTCACTCACATATTCACAGTGCTTAGCAAAACATTTGAAACCTTTCTGTAGATCTTTTTGCTCCCTCTCTATGCATAGTCTTCTATTCTAGTATTCTGACTTACAAGTCTTGCTGCCTTGACATTCATAAATTCTAATATCTATCTTTTTAGCTGACTTCCCCCTTCTCTACTCTGGTTTTGAAACTATTTCTAAGTAAGTTAGAGAATCTGTAAGCATTATTTATCTTGTTTCTATTGTCAAGTGTCATAACCTTTGAGTCATATTTTTGCCTTGTGTTGTAGTTACTTAAAGCAGAGGGTAAACTATGGCACTGTTATTCTATAACTGACAGTTGAAGCCCATTAATTGTCAATTTGCATTTTCTTTCTAGGTTTTCATCTTTTAAGTTGCTTTTGTTGGCATATACAATGCCTGGTAGCCATTGCCTCTTACATTACTATCTTATTTGGTATCATGGCAAGAGGCCAGTGGCTACATAGGAAAGCATTTGCTCTATTTTTTGAAGTAGAAGAAATAATACACGCAGCAGAAGTGATAAAGAATTTGTCTGCTGTATAACTTTAGTCCTTAGGTTTTGCAAAAAGTTGTCTGTTGATCTTTCTCTTAGCTCTATGGTTTTAGTGGAGTATTCTTCAACTGATGAATTTACCAGCTACTTCATTCTTGTGTCATAAATTCTTTTCTGAGAGCTAAACGTGTTTGGCAGAAGTGGTTGGTTTTTTGCCTGAAATATTGTTAGGACAACATTGATATCTCAGTTACAGAAAGAAAGAGGCAGAGTTTAGATGAAAGGTGTTTATTTCTAAATAACAGAAAAGAATTCTGTCTCAGTTTATAGATTTGACTAGAAGTAACAATGTTATTTGAAGGAGAAAGAAATTCAGTACGCAAGTAGTTGATATCATATGGGTGGGTGTCATAGGAGTGGGACCACCTCATGTTTGCTGAGATTAGTCTTGGTTTATTCTTGCATCAGAATAATTATTGTATTATTAATGGCATCCCTTTTAACTTTTGAAAGTATCCTGCTTTGTATCATTTATGTACTTCTGCATATAATAAAAGATTGTGGGGCTGGGAATATGGCCTAGTGGCAAGAGTGCTTGCCTCCTACACATGAAGATCTCGGTTTGATTCCCCAGCACCACATATATGGAAAACGGCCAGAAGGGGCGCTATGGCTCAGGTGGCAGCGTGCTAGCCTTGAGCGGGAAGAAGCCAGGGACAGTGCTCAGGCTCTGAGTCCAAGGCCCAGGACTGGCCAAAAATAAATAAATAAATAAATAAAAATAAAAATAAATATTAAAAGATTGTAAGTGTAAATAACTATAAAACAATGTTATAAATATGTAAATATATATTTATATGTACACACATAAACATATAATATGTATATATTTGTCATCCCAACAAGCATTTATTTATAGAGTATGAGATGTTAATATAAGGTGTTAATTTCTTGTTAATTCTTTTTTTCATTATTATTATTATTTAGTGCTGGTCCTGGAACTTGAACTCCTGGGTACTTCCCCTGAACATTTTTGGTTAGGGCTAGCTGTTTACCACTTGAGCCACAGTTTCTCTTTTGGATTTTTGGTGCTTAGCTGGAGATGAGTCTCGTGAACTTTCCTGCCCCTGCTGGCTTAGAGCCGCAGTTCTCAGATCTCAGCTTGCTGAGTAGTTAGAATTACAGGTGTGAACCACTGGTGCCTGGTATTTCTTGAAAGAGTTTGACGTTTACTTTGTGTTTTAGTTAAACAGTGGATAGTCTATATTAACTAGTAAGCATATTTTAGAAAAAAAAATTTTTTATTTTCCTGCAGATGATCTCAATGCCACCCACCAACACTGTGTTTTGGCTGGTTCCCAACCTCGGTTTAGTTCCACCCACCGAGTGGCAGAGGTAAGTGTAAATAAAACTGTGATTCACACTTAACTCAATGTGACAGAAGTGGTTGAGCAAGTAATTTATCATGGAGCTTTAGATGAATCCTTGATAGGAAAATTGCTTCCATCTAACTTGAGTTTAGTCTCTATTTATGTACTTTCTTAAAAGCTTTTGGTTGTGTTGGATGCATTTTTAAAGTTTATTCACAGCATGGGATAAGTGTGTTTTGTTTCTTGGGATTGTATTTCTCAGAGAATGCAAATGCCATTTTGCTAGTTTCAGATTTTCATAGGTGGTAGTAAGTGTCAAGTTCAAGGGCAGGATATATCCAGGGGATATGAGGTGAATTTGTATGCCTTATGCGTGTGTTCATTGTGGCTGGGTTCAAATGTCTGAGAATTAACATTTTTCTTCAATTTTGTTTAGATTAAGTTGAGGACAAATTTATAGAGGTGTTAAGGAGTATTTGAGTTCCCTAATTGTGTTTGTATCCCAGACATTTCTTGCTAAAGTCTAGCGGCAAGGGCTGTTGGTCAGCTGATCAGACAGACTAGTTCAGAATGGAAAGTATAGAAATGAAAAAAACCTAGAAGCATCACTGTCAAGATCCAGACAGCAAAGGAATGACCATGCGAAGAATCACAACTTGGTGTACAAGTGTGTTGTCTGATCTTTGCCTTCAAGGTTGGCTTCTTAGGAAACTACAGGGATACATGTGAGAAAACTGGGAAGAAGGGTTAATTCCATGTGGCAAAGAAGCACAAGCATAAGGCCTTTCTGGTCATGAGTCTCTGTGATTTGATAAGGCAGTGGCCCTGTCTTTTGATAATTATGTAGCTTAACTGTAGACTGGCCATGTTGTTATATGGCAGAAAAGGCATGAATGACTTACTGTTTCTAAGAAGTCAGAAAGTCCATCTAGCATTCCTGTCTCCCTCTTCAGCCTTTTCTTCTCATTTCTATTCATTCATCGTTTAAAAAATCTTTCAATGTCTGTCATGTGTTTGGGAGAAAGAGCTGTCAACATGACTCTTTTGTCCACTACCTTTGTTGAACTTACATTTCAGTTGGGGAGACAAATGTTAAACAAATCAACACAATTAATTGTTTGAGGTCATTTGAGTTATGCTTTTTGGAAAAGGTAAATGCCATTGGTAGGTGTTGCTTGTTATAAGTAAGTTCTGCAAGGAAGCAAAGAAGAGGGGAGGGAGGAGGGAAAGCAGTTGGAAGGGAAGGTATCCTCCTTACATCTTTCCTAGTCTAACCTAGCAGAGGAGCCACGCTCATTAGGTGTGTTCAAATGAATGTTCAATGATGAATAAAAGCTTGGGAAATTATTTTTGATAGGATAAAAGTCATACCTAATTCATATGGTTCTTGTGAGGATTAAATGAGTCAATGCATCTAAGTCCTTTTATAGTGACTGGTATACAGGCAAAGATGTCAGCCACTAATACTGTTATTAAATTACTACTAATATCTTTTCATTTAATTCTTAATAGGATAATAGGACATAGGGACAACTAAAGATCTTTGTGTATTAGTGCAGATATAGAACAAGAGACATTAAATCATCTATGGTTCTGTTGGGCTCGGTTGCCTCTCCCGGCGTGGGGATTAAGGCTCAGCTAGGTTTCTCACCACCCCCTTTTCTCGTCCTCTCTCCTGGACACCCGCCGGCAGATAGCCAGGATGGGATGGAGGGGTCAGGGCCGACCTCACGAGCTTGCGGCTGGATGAGA
This sequence comes from Perognathus longimembris pacificus, assembly GCF_023159225.1. Classification (NCBI taxonomy): domain Eukaryota; kingdom Metazoa; phylum Chordata; class Mammalia; order Rodentia; family Heteromyidae; genus Perognathus; species Perognathus longimembris. The sequence goes on along the minus strand of NC_063170.1, from coordinate 23,029,557 downwards.
AAGCGTGCCCACCTCCTTACCGGTAAATAAAGTCAGGCATACGCAAGCCTCGAAGGAGGCTTCCAGAGCCAACTGATTTATTAAAGCGGGGGTAAAAGGAGATGATAGCGAGAGAGGGCGATCGGCCAGGACACGGATAGGCTGAAAGCTGTCACATGATCCCCTTGAGCTAACGTCACTCAAAAGCGCCGAGCCAGGGCAAGACTGGGAGGCGCCTGGGCAGGCGAGACTGGGAGGCGCCTGGGCCGGCTAGAGAGTTGGGGGCTGGGTGCAAAGCCAGTTCTTCTGGTTCCGGACCCAGAGAACCGTAGCCTGCTTCCGCATTCCCCAGGGCTGGGGGGAAGGGTGTCAACCCCCCCCCCCCAAGTCTAAAGGCTGGATCCCAACATGGTTCTTCATTGTAAGAATTGCTGTTTATTGAAAGCTGCTATTCAGAAGGGATTTCAAGTCATTCATCTATTCTGCAAACTTTTATTGAACTCTGTGTTTAAGATATTCTTCTCTTTTTTAGTTGTACTGGAGCTTGAACTTGGGGCCTCTACTGCTGAGCTATGGCTTCAGCCCTTTTTTGTGCTAGTTAGTTTTGTGATAGGGTCTCATTTGGCTCAAAACTAGGATCCTACCTGTCTCAGCCTCACATGTAGCTATTATGACAGGCCTGAGCCACTGTATCAGCTATAGGTTGAGAAGGAGAGTTGTGGCTTTTTTTCTCCAGGCTGCCCTTGACCTATGATCTTTCTATTCTCAGCCAACCTAGTGGCAAGGATTACAGGTATGAGGCACTGGTTCCTCTTCAAGATATTCTTTTATTGCAGCTTCTTGCTTGGCTGGTGCTTTGTCTTTTAAGCCAAACCTCCAGCTCAGCATTTTGCCAGTTTTTTGGAGATGGAGTAACAGGGTTTTCTATCAGACTGGCTTGGAACTGCAATATACTAGATCTTAGCCACTGAATAGCTAGGTGACAGTCATGAACCACTGGTTCTCATCTGTCATTGTGTTCTTTTAGGTACTTGTGAGCAAGAATAGCTAATATATTTTGTGACTACAAGAATCTTACCAGCTGGGAGTGATGATACATATCTGTAATTCCAGTTCAAGGCCAACCTAGGCTACATATTAAGACCCTATTTAAAAAAAAAAACTTAAGCCCAAACACAAATTATTCTTGCAGACAACTGGTAGGCTTAGTGTAGAATACAAGGTAGCAAGGAATGTAAAGTATCTTGGGTTAAGTGAAGTTTACCTCCAGGATAGATAAAGTGTGGACACTGGATATGTACAGGATTAGGTGGCTTTAGGACATTTTAGGATAGTTCCTGAGATGGTCCGGCATCAAATTAGGAATCTTGTGATTGTGATGAGACAGTATATATTGAGTGACCATGATACTGAGATATATTTACTGGATTTTGGTTACCATAGGGTGTGTAGGCAGGTGGCACCAATAATGAAAGGTGTTGAGTATCAAATTAGCTGTTTGAGTTTAAGTTGGCAATTGTATATTGTTGCCTACTTTTTTACTGACATCTTAGAAATAATTTAAGAAAGGTGAAAGAATGGAGATGTTAGTTAAACTTGTCAGGGCTGAACTATGTTATTAGTGAGAATAAGGAGGATATTCCCATGAATGATACAGATGCTATAGTGTGAGACTTGGCAGATGATTGGCTGACAGGGAGAAAGGAAAGTAAAATTGAATAAGTGCATGAACTTTATTGGATGTTTTCCACGTGGCCGGTATTGAGCAGACTCTGAGTTTCAAGTCTGGGTATGTGGGGGATTATATAGCTATTATAGCCATATCATGAATCTAGGGCATAAGATTAGGGGAGAAAGTAGCTTATCTTGAGCAGAATAAATTAGAGCTGCTACATGGAGAGGTCCAGTAGGCAAATGAAAACATGGGATTGGAAACTAGGAGAGAACAAGTAACTTACCATCCTTTATTTCCTCTAGTGAATATACACAGCAAAGTTCCTGAAAGCAGATCCTTTAGCATAGAATAATTTGTAAAGTACTCCCTGCCTTGATTCCTTTTTGCTAGGGGACCAGTTCCATTCTATTGTTAGTTACTTCCAAAATAACCCAAGGTGTAGTTTCCTCAGATTAATCATAGTCATGTTTGTTTCTGAAGTTTAGGCCATATTTAAGTATTAATTAGCTTTAAATATAGAAAGGGAATGTGTATATGTGTATAGTGATTCTGTTGGAAGAAAAACATCCCAAATCTATGATTTTCATATGCTCCATGCTTTTCTTCCAAGCTATATGTAATAGACATAATGTCACATACCATAAATGCATTAAGAATCTGCTGTAGGCTGGGAATATGGCCTAGTGGCAAGAGCGTTTGCCTCCTACACATGAAGCTCTTGGTTCGATTCCCCAGCACCATATATGGAAAACGGCCAGAAGGGGTGCTGTGGCTCAGGTGGCAGAGTGCTAGCCTTGAGCGGGAAGAAGCCAGGGACAGTGCTCAGGCCCTGAGTCCAAGGCCCAGGACTGGGAAAAAAAAAAAAAAAATCTGCTGTAATGCCTTTATGGTATGTGATTTTGCTCATTAGACAGATGAAATGATGTAAATATCCTTCTTTTTGTATTATATTTCAACAGTTGGAAAACTATAGCCTATGGAGAAGTTGGTTGTTTCTGTAAATAAAAGTTCTTTTATTTTGTTTCTGTTATACTGAAGTTTGAACTCAGGTTCTTGAGCTTGCTAGGTAAGCTGTATGACTTGAGCTTCATTCCCAGTCTTTCTTTGCTTTAGTTACTTTTTGAATAGTGTCTTGTGCTGTTTGCACAGGCTGTCCTTGGGCTGTGGTCCTCCTACCTAGGCTCCTAAGTAACTGAGATGACAAGCACATGAAACCACTGTTGGTTCGTTTTGAAGAGGTTGAGGCTTGGTAATATTTTCTCCAGATGACCTTGATCCTTCCAGTTTCTATCTCCTGAGCAACTTGGATCACAGGTGTGCCCACCATGCCTGACTTGCACATTAAAGTTTTTTTTTTGGAATATAGTCGCACAATTTTTTGCATATTGTTCCTGGCTGACTTGGGGTTACAACAAAGCAGATATACAAGTATAAGATGTTGTCTACTGTTATAAGAATAAGTATGTTATCCTCTGTTAGAAGTGATCTTGTGCAAACAGGTCTTAAAATTTGTCTTCATATTAAATGTAATTTTAAAAACAGAAATAATTATTTTAGATAGCTTTATTCCTATGAAAATATTTCTACCCAAAACAAAAAAAAATGATGATATTTAGTGCTGCTAAAGTTACTGTAAAACTCATATGTTCACATCCCGCCCCCCCCTCGTCTCTCTTTCATGCTGGTCCTGGGGCTTGAACTCAGGGCTTTGGCACTGTCCCTGAGCTTTTGTGCTCAATCTCGTAAGCCATAGCTCCACTTCCAACTTTTTGGTGGTTAATTGGAATAAGAAGCTCCTGGACTTCTCTGCCTGAGTTGGTTTGGGACCTCGATCCTTATATCTTAGTCTCCTGAGTAGTTAGGATTAAAAGCACGAGACACCGATGCCTGGCTTATTCATATTCTTTTAGTATTTCTTCTCTCTCTCTTTCTTTCTTTCCTTCTCTCTCTCTCTCTCTCTTTTTCTTTTCTTTTCCTTTTACTTTTCTTAATTCTTTTTTTTTTTTTCTTTTTGCCAGTTCTGGGCCTTCAACTCAGTGCCTGGGCACTTCTCCCTGAGCTTCTTTTGCTCAAGGCTAGCACTCTACCATTTAAGACACAGCACCACTTCTGGCTCTTTCTTTTATGTGGTACTGAAGAATTGAACCCAGAGAGGGATTCATGCATGCTAGGCAAGCAGTGTACCATTAAGCCATATTCCCAGCCCTTTTAGTAGTATTTTGAATTGGATTTATTTTTCAGTTATTTGGTTTGTGAAAACAGCACCATGAAATTTTCCTAATTTTGATCTTATACCATTATTTTTAGGAATAAAACAAGTAATTGAATAGAATGATATTGATAGAGATTTTTCCAGTATAATCAATAGTAGTAAGAAGCTGAACAGATTCTTAATGCTTTTATAATATGTGATTATTTAATTAAACTGTTCAAATTCACCTTAATTAACAACATTGGAAATTGTAGTTCTGAATATTTGTGTATAAACAGTAGAAAACAGAATATAAATTGATGTCTGCATCAATTGCAACTAAGTGTGGATGAAGAAAACTATGGGAAGTAAAATTGGGTTCAAGTGGCAAGGTTGTTTTTATCTCACTGAAAAATTTTAGCTTCATATTACATTATTGTTACCAGTAGTAGACAAAAAGAAGTTTTCTTGTAACACTGAAGATTCATTATTATTCCCCTCAATAGAGGGGAAAATAATTTATACAACTTCATCCCTCATTTTTTCCTAAATGTCTTTTCCTTGTAGTATTAACATTATGTGATTTATCTATGCCAAACAATATGTAGGAAACATATTGCCTTAAGAAAGTAGTATTCTGACATTCATGTAGTCCATCACTAAAGAAATCTATTTAGCTTTATTGGGTAGATGTAAATAGATTGTGTTTGCTGGCTCTTGACCTTGAATTGATTTTATTTTCATTTATAGTGGTGACAGAATGTTCTTGGGGGTCAACATAGAATATTACTTAAAAATTTTTATTTTATACATAATTATTTTTTGCATAGGTAGTTACTCAGATGGCTCAATATTCAAAATATACCTAAGCTTATATATGTATTATCTCTTTCTTAAATCTACTAGCACCCTCTCCCTTCTTAGATAAAACAATGTCATCAAATTTTTGTTATCCTTTTAATTAATACATATATACATACACATGTATATCACACACATCAATGTTGTCTACCCTATATACTATACTTATTGAATTTCTTTTAGAAAACTTACTGAAAATTTCTCATCATCATATAATTCTTATGCTGGCATAGGCCAACATAAGAGTTTTTAATACAACACCAAAAGCACAAGTGACCTAAGGAAAAATAATTGAAAAATGGGAGCTCTAAGAGTGAAGTACTCTTTACGTCAACAGAATGAACAGACAACACAGAATTGGAGGAAACATTTCTAAGTGTCATACATCATGCAAAGAATTTCTATTTAGAGTATATAAAGAATACTTAGATTTAAATAATTAAAAAGAAATAACCCTGTTTAAACTGATAAAGGGTTGTGAGAGACATATCTCAAAGAAAGCACATAAATACCAATAAGCACACGAAGACCATGCACCATGCTTAGTCACTGGAAAAATGCAAACCAAAGGAAGGGGATATCACTTTACACCTACTGAGATGGTGAGACTCAAAAGGAAAGTAACAAGTCTTCACTAGCATGTGCAGCCATAGGAACCCGCATTCCATGCTGGAAAGAATGAACAATGGTGTGGTCACTTTAGAAGCAACCTTACACTACTTTAGAAAGTTAAATGCAAACTTAGCCTATGACACAGCAATCACATACTAGGTATAACTCAAGTATAATTACGTAACCATGCATAACGGGTATATAAACCCATACATTAGCTTGTGTCATGGCTTGATCCCTATTATTGGAAAAGTGGACATAGCCCCGGAGGTGTATACAGCTCAGAGGTTCCTCACTATATGGAGGGATCAACAAAATGAGGCTTATGCAAACCATTGTATAAGTTATTTGCCCATAGAAGGATGAAGTGCTGATACATGAATATGTATGACATATATATGAACATGCTATGACATGAATAAACCATGAAAACATGATATGTCTAAGAAGCCAGTCACAAAGAGTCTCATTGTGTGATTTCATTCTTTACATGAATCATGTACAGAATGGGCATAAGTGTGGATGTAGGAAGTATACTCATGGCGTTGGGCTGGAAAGGTTGGTGCAAATGGGAGAGAGTGACTATTAAAGGTCCTACGATTTTATTTGGGGGGATAAACAAAATGAGTTAATTGTAATGGCATTTGCACAATTCTGAAAACACTAGAAAAACACTAATTTGTGCACTTTAAATGGTTGAATTTTATGACTTTTAAATTACATTTTCAGGGCTGGGAATATGGCCTAGTGGTAGAGTGCTTGCCTCATATACATGAAGCCCTGGCGCTGTGGCTCAAGTGGCAGAGTGCTAGCTTTGAGCAAAAAGAAGCCAGGGACAGTGCTCAGGCCCTGAGTTTAAGCTCCAGGACTGGCAAAAAAACAAACAAACAAAGATTATATTTTGAACAGAACTGTGACAAAAAGCAAACACTCAACAACAGCCTGACTGTAGGTTCTTTATCCCAAAGAACATTCACTAAACCCAGAAAAATAAAAAATTCCCTTTCTACTTCCATTTTTATAGCTGTAAATAAAGTTACAACCCCGTTGCTTTAGCTAGTTCCATATTGATGGGGAATTTCGGTTGTTTCCAATCTTTAGTGCTGATATGTGAACACATCATTAGTATCCTTGTACATAGGCTACTCAGTTAGTTACTCAGGAAGATGCAAGCAGAATGACTTTCTAGACAGTGTGTCATTTAGAAGTATGTATTGGGGGTGCTGTATGTGTATGAATTCACTCCTGTTTTTTTTGTTTTTCCTTTGCTGAAAATTGGAGTGCCTGCCCTTTTGCTCTTGGTACTCTGGGATTGTATTAAATATATATTAGTCAAGCTTCTGTTTTGGGCATAGAAACTGTATTTCCCAGGCTTGTTGATGTTACATGGGTTAAAGGAGCAATAACTGCACAAAGAATTTTTATACTAGAGAATTTGCCTTCAAGGTTCTTTCCAAGGGCTCAGTCTAACTTATAAATATGAAAATAAAAATATTTAGGGCTACATTTCCATCATTGCATCAAAAGATTATATATACATATATGTATGTCTGTGCATATGTATATATGTGTGTGTATATATATGTCTTTTATCAATCTTAGACATCACTTCAATATCAAAAAAGAGATGCCCATTCCATCCATATCCTGTTGTGCTCTGACATATAGTTTTTTTTAATGTGATTTCTTTATATATATATATATATATATTATCAAGCTGAATTACAGAGAGGTTACAGTTTCATACATTAGGCATTGGATACATTTCTTGTACTGTTTGTTACCTCGTCCCTCATCCCCCCTCCCCCATTCCCCTTTCCCTCCCCCCCCATGAGTTGTTCAGTTGACTTACACCAAACAGTTTTGCAAGTATTGCTTTTGTAGTTGTTTGTCTTTTTTACCCTATGTCTCTCGATTTTGGTATTCGCTTCCAATTTCCTAGTTCTAATACCAGTATACCCGGTTTCCAATATACTCTGACATATAGTTATTCAGAGGAGTTTTCACATTTGATTTCTGTTTCATTCAATGCCTTGAAGAGGTATGAACTAGATAACTGTGCTCTTGCTGATGTTCAAATACTACATTCTTGTCTTTGAGCATGCTTTGAGGGCCCAAGCCACAGATTTAAAATTTTTTTTTTATTTTATTGTCAAGGTGAGGGGTTACAGTTACGTCCATAAGGTAGTGAGTGCATTTCTTGTCAAACTTCTTTCCTCCTCCCTCAGTTTCCTCCCTCCTCCCAATCCCCCTCCCCCGAGTTGTACAGTTAATTTCCAACATATTGTATTTACGTTTAATTGTTATTTTTAATGTACTGTGTGAAATTATTTCTTTTTTCTTTCATTTTTCTTTCCTATGGTTTATCCCCTGCTGTCACTGTATTTGATTTTGGTACCCTGGGTAGAGTGTGTGTGTGTGTGTGTGTGTGTGTGTGTGTGTGTATACACATGTGTATACACACATATATATTTTTTAACTGAATAAGGGAAGGGAAGGGGAACATCAAAATGGTGAGACAAAGGATAAAGAGTGAACCAGTGCAACAAATTCTTTATTATTAGAAGAATCTCTTCTGCCAAGGACTGTAGCTGCCTAGTATTATGCTTTTAATAGCAAAGGTAAATAACTCATTTGCCTTGAGTTTATAACATTAATTTCCCTTCTGCTGTTAGTATTCTTTTTTGACCAGTTTTGTGATCTGACTTCTTTTCTTTCCTGTGGTTAGGTTCACAGTCATTGACTAGTTATTCATCCTGTGATTATTTATTTGCTTCTACATTTAGGACTCTGTTCTGGATGTTCTAGTACATGTAGAAAAAACCGTGTGTGTGTGTGTGTGTGTGTGTGTGTGTGTACCTCAGGGTGCCTACTGTTGTTGAGAGCCAGGAGGGCCACGTAGTAAACAAAAACTGGCCTGGTGAGTGACCTAGGGGAGGTCTAGTGAGTAGTCCTAAGAAGTGTGCCTGGTGAACTTGGATCTCACTCATAATCCTGACTGTTGGTTCTTTCTTGGCAGTGTTCCACAGGAACCTTGGATTATATTTTGCAGCGCTGTCAGTTGGCTCTGCAGAATGTCCGTGATGATGTGGACAATGGAGATGTCTCTCTGAAATCCTTCGAGCCTGCAGTTTTGAAAAAAGGAGAAGAGATTCACAATGAGGTGAGGACTTTCAAGACTGTGTGAGGTCTGAGATTCTTGCCTGCTTGTAAGCAGACAAATTCATCTGCTGTGTTCTTGCTGGTATAAGACATGGGACTCCTAAGTCAGTGGTGAAAGCCCAGTGATTACAAGAGTGGTAACCAGAACATTGGCATATTGGTGCTTTTTCATTTGGGCTACTGTAACAAAATACAACCCGCTAGGTAGCTTCGAAACATTTAGGAATTTCTCTTTCTGAAGAAGGCTGGAAAATCCAAGGTCAAAGTACTGGTAGTTTTGGTGTCTGGTGTGGGGGACATATATCCTGATTCATGGATGGTACTTTCTTACTATGGTAGTAGGGACAAACAAGCCCCCCCCACCAGCCCCTTTTCAAAGTGCACTAATTACTTGGTGTTCATGGCTTAAGCCTATATTCCTAGGCTGGGATTTTAGGATTGAGATTCAAAGCTAGCATTGTCAGGAAAGGCCATGAGAGTCTGATCTCCAATTAAGCAATAAGAAGCTGGAAGTGGAGCTGTAGCACTAGTCTTGACTATAAAAGCTCAGAGACAGCATTCAGACACTGAGTTCAAGTCCCAAGACTGGCACATGGATCTGTGTGTGCATGTATGCACGTGCACACACATACACATACACATATACACAAATACAAACAACACATTGAAGTCCAGAAGGATGCCTGGGCTCAAACTTATAATCCTAGGTACTCAGGAGGCAGAGAGAGTAAGATTGCAGTATAAGGTCAATCTGGGCAAAAGATTAGGGAAGACATTATCTCAAAAACAAGCTAGGCATGATGGACTTATGTCTGTGGTCCCATTTACTTCTAGAGGTAGGAGGGTTGCAGTCCAAGGCAGGATGATCTGAAAAATAGAGTAACCCAAAGAGGCCTTGAGTTCAAATCTCACTACCACCAAACCCCCCCCCCCCCACAAAAAACCCTGCGTTGTTTACTCATGAAGGTTCTGCCATTGTGATGTTACCTCCTGAAGCCCTGGCTGTTAATATTGTCACCTTTGTAGTTAGGGGCTCCACATAAGAATGTTTAGAGGAACACAGACATGCAGATCACATAGTATTGAGAAGAACTCTAAACTGAGAATGGAATTTTCTAATAGGTAGTAAGCGTGTCTGTTCTTTGCTCTGGAGGACACCATTCTCACTCTCGTGAGTCTGTAAGAAAACCTATCCTTTGTTCTAAAGAGAGAAAATGTCTTTATCTTCCAAGGCTACACAGACAGCCTTGCAACCGACACCTCAAATATAAGGCTTTCCTTATAGAACAGTGTCCCTGCAAGCACTGAGGGCGGGTGCTCAGAACAAGTGATAGGACTTTGCCTTTTGTTCCTGAAGTCCATTGCATTTCTTTTTTTTAAAAAATTTTTATTGTCAAACTGAAGTCCATTGCATTTCTGCAGATTGTGAAAACAGCAGGTCTTCACTACATGGTTAATATGCTCCCCAAACTTGACTGGGTTAATTTATACCCTTTATTTTTCACTTTATCTCAGAACTATATATTGTTAACTAACATTTTTTCTCTGATTGTTTTATGAAGATGTTTCTTTAAAAGGGAGACTTTATCTTACTACTTCAAGTGCTAATTCTAAAGCAAGCAGAAATAGAAGCATTGAAAATGGGAATCTTATTACATCATCCCAGCAGGTCCTCAGGCCTGGAGTAGGCTCTGAACTTGTGTTCTTCTTTCTTCATGTGAAGAAGGGAGATTAATGGTAATGGTGGCACAACCTCATGAATTTAGCACTTTAGTTAATGAATTTTAGCATGTGCAAATTATAAATAAAAGAAAAACCTTAACAGAAATTGAACTAACTAGTGAGGGTATGGATAGGATTGGTAAAGATGGGGAGAGAATGATGTGATATTAATCAAGATGCATTGTATTCATAATGTGGCTTGTTGAATTGAAACCCCTTTGTACAATTGATTTAAAAAAGTATAAACACTAAAAATAACTTAAAAGACAAAAGCAAGATTAACAAGTGGTAATTTTTGAAAGATTGCCACTGAGCCAATATAATCAGAGTTAATGGAGAATTGGGTATCTAACAATGTTGTCATTAAGTCTTTCAGTAAATAACTACTTAAGTATGTACTAGGACTCTTCTGCTTACACTAGGATATATAAGATATTCTACTGCAGGAAGATGATGATAAATAATGATCACAGTTCATTGGTTAATTATATACAATTCTGGAAGTTGCTAAGTAAAACAAAACAAAACCAATCACAAGAAAATCCCCCAAACAGGGGCTGGGAATATGGCCTAGTGGCAAGAGTGCTTGCCTCATATACATGAAGTCCTGGGTTCGATTCCCCAGCACCACATATATAGAAAAAGCCAGAAGTGGCACTGTGGATCAAGTGGCAGAGTGCTAGCCTTGGCAAAGAGAAGCCAGGGACAGTGCTCAGGACCTAAGTCCAAGGCCCAGGACTAGCAAAAAGAAAAAAAAAAAACACAACCCAAACAACCACAACAACACAAAGCAAAGCAAAGGAAGAAAATAGAAAAGAAATCAAACAGAACATGATAATGGTGATTATGAGAACTAGAGAACATCCCTATTGAAAAGATAACCTGCTCAATGCAGACACTTGAAGATGAAGGGGCAAGCCCACTGAATACCTGGGACAAACATTTCAAGCAGAAGGAACAATGACTGTAAAGATAGAGGATGTCAGTGCTCAGGAACAGTCTGACGGGAGTAGTGGAGATGCCAGTTGTAGCACATGAGGTCACAGAGTTAATGGGAAATTCGGGTGTCAGTTTGTGTAGATCTCTGAAGACCTCCTTAGGGACAGGGTCTTTTTACTGTGAGACAATTGGGGAGCCATTTGAGTACCTTTTAGGTTTTATTTAACTTAAGATGGGCAGAAAAGATTCATACCTATTTGCAATGAGAATCTTTCTCTGTTATTATCAGTGGTTTTCATTCTTAAAAATAATGAAATGTGGGGTCAGTGTCACCTAGTAAATTTCCATCAAAAGAAGAGAACATATATTGGAATTTTCCAATCAGATATACATCTTTTTTTTTTTTTTTGCCAGTCCTGGGCCTTGGACTCAGGGCCTAAGCACTGTCCCTGGCTTCTTCCCGCTCAAGGCTAGCACTCTGCCACTTGAGCCACAGCGCCGCTTCTGGCCGTTTTTCTGTATATGTGGTGCTGGGGAATCGAACCTAGGGCCTCGTGTATCCGAGGCAGGCACTCTTGCCACTAGGCTATATCCCCAGCCCCAGATATACATCTTATAGACCCTTTCTGTGAAAGGGTCTTCACAGGGCATCTCTATAGATGGGGCCTGAGCATCCATCTCTGTTCAGCTTCTTTCTCAGTGCAATAACTTATTACAATGTGACATTAATTCTTAGGAGCATGTTTACCTATCTTATGAGGGAACTGTGTGGCTGACCTGTAACCAACTCAAGAGCCTATATGAATATGGGTGGAGAAAAGCAGATGATACTTGTCCTTTGTGGGAGTGATAGAGATAGTTTATAGCTGTATAGTGGTAGAGTGTCTTAGAAGTATGGTTTGGTGATGTTTATGTTTGGCTTTCTATTGCCTAAGTACTCAGTAGTTGAAGTTTAGACAGGTGATAGGTCTTTTGTTCTCCCCTCAAGGCATTCTCTTGGTATTTCTGGGAGAAAACCTCTTCTTTTCTGTCTATGCCATGGAAAATGCAGGTTTAGAGAAGAGGCTTCCAGAGACGATTTTTTGGCTCATGGCTATTAATCCAAACTACCCTTTTCTCCTTCATGATCCTGCAGGGTCCCTGTGCCATCTGTAGGCCCTTTTGATGCCTGCAGGTTTTAAGGGCTTTTATTTCCTCTGTAATGAAATTGCCCAAATGGTAATAATGGTGAATTTCATTAACTGCATGACAGGAATCAGGGAATCTGGTTTGAAAGCAGAACTTTGAGAGTCCCCCCCCCCCCCCATGTTGTCTCCTACTCTTGTCTTCAGGGACTTGCATCACATCACCCATGGAACTTTCCTTGGCCCCCATACTGTATTTGCCCTCCTGACAGCTTGTCTCTTCTTTCTGCTCTGTTGGCTGTGAGCCTCCTTGGGGGGACTCTGTTCTGAAGAAGGGATGGATACCCAGCCCCTGTCATGGTTAGAACTTTTTCAGTCAGTCAGTAAGGTAGGCTTTGATTTGTTTTTTAGCCTTGAAGTAATAAGACTTCTGTTGTATTCTGAGTCCTGACCCTCTGGTTTTTGGCCAAGCCCTCCCTGAAGCTTTTCTATCCCCAGAGTTTAGGGAGAAAAACAATGTTTTTTTTTTTTGTGTTGTTGTTTTTAAACCTCAAGCTCTGAATCAATCAGTTGGAAATACCTTTTGCTTCTCTACTTATTTTTCAGAAAAGAACCAACAATATTTTTGTCAGTGGGGTAGCTGGTGAGGGTGGCATTTTATTAGAATCCTGTAACGTATTTTTCTTAACCTACCACAATGAAGTGAAAAAAGAAGGTGGTGGAATTAAATAGAATGCATGCCAAGGCATCTGGTGTCCTCTGAAACTGCATCTTGTCGGCAGTACTTTAGTCCTTGAGTAAAGCTCTGTTGGATTAATTCTCAATGTTAAACTTTTTGACCAGTGTTAGTGGGAAGGGGTGCATGTGAATTGACACAGATGTCCTCAGAAAATCTCTTAGGATTGTGATATACTTGTGGATAGTAAATTCTGGAGCTGTGATCTTAGTTTGTATTTTCACATCTAGCAAGCATGTTATGCAGTAGACATAGCCCATTTAATTCTTACCACAACCCTATGTGGTTATTATGTAATTATCCCTATGTAACAGATACAGCTGTTCTATAGTGAAACAGTTTTGAACTGACTCCAGAACCCTTATTCTTTATATTTTTCCATTTTCTGTGGTTCTGGTAGTGAACCTAGGGCTTTATGCATGCTTTGCAAACACTTTTCCACTTGAGCTATGCTTCTAGCACTTTTGTTTTGCAGTTTTGTTTTTGAGATAGGGTCTTACCTTGAACAATCAAATTTACACAATTTTACTAATTTGCTACCACACAAATTTACTAATTCTGCCTCCTGAGAAGCTGGGATTATAGACGTGCATCATTGTATCTGGATCAGAACCCTTATTCTTTTCTTTTTAATTAATTAATTTATTGTGAAAGTGATATACAGAGGGGTTACAGTTTCATATGTAAAGCAGTGAGTACATTATCAAACTTGTTACCTCCTCCCTCATTTTTTTCTACTTCCTCCACTCCCCAACACCCCCCCCCCCCAAGTTGTACAGTTGATTTACAGCATATTTTCTTCTAAGTATTGCTGTGGCATTGGTTTGCCTTTTATCCTTTGTCTCTCCATTTTGATGTTCCCCTTCCTTTCCCTAGTTCCAATAAATGTACATACAATACCTAGGGTACCAAAATCAGTTACAGTGATGTCAGCGGTGAAACCACAAGGAAGAAGGGCAAAAGAAAAATGCATAATTTCACATGGTATGTTGAAAATAACAACAATGATAAACTACTTATTTCCATAACTTGGAGTTCATTTCACTTAGCTATTGTGATCTTCTGCTAGGACTATCCTAGACATGTACTAATTATTACCAATGAGGGAAACCATAGAGTTTTTGCTTCTTTGTGTCTGGCTTACTTCACTTAGTATGATTTTTTTCCAAGGCTTTCCATTTCCTTATGAATGGGGCAGTTTCATTCTTTCTGATAGAAGCATAAAATTCCATTGGTGTATATGTACCACATTTTCTTGATCCATTCATCTACTGAGGGGCATTTGGGTTGGTTCCATAGTTGTGCTGGAAGCTTTAGTGTGGCCTTGCTTGTAATCCTTTGGGTAGTGCCCCAAAGTGGGGTTGCTGAGTCATAGGGAGCTCTGTTTAGCCTCTTGAGGAACCTCCACACTGCTTTCCAGAGTGGTTGAACAAGTTTATACTCCTACCAACAGTGTAGAAGAGTTCCCCTTTGGCCACATCCGCATCAGCATCTGTTGTTATTAGTTTTATTTATAATTATCATTCTATTGGAGTGAGGTCAAATCTCAATGTTGTTTTGATTTGCATTTCTTTTATGGCCAGAAATTCAGCCTCTTCAACAAATGGTGCTAGGAAAATTGGTTAAACACATGTAACAAACTAAAGCTAGATCTTTATATATCACCCTGCACCAGAATCAATTCCAAATGGACCAAAGACCTTGAGGTAAAAGCAGATACCCTGAAAACATTTCAGGAAGGAATAGGATAAGCACTTGGGCTTCTTGGCACAGGTTGAAACTTTCTTAATAAAGGCCCAGAAACACAGCGAATGAAAGAAAGGTTGGACAAAAGGGATTGCATCAAACTGCAGAGCTTCTGCATGGCAAAGGACAAGATAAATAGAAAGTCTACAGATTGGCCACACAACAGATAAGGTCCTCATATCCAAAATACACATAGAACTCAAAAAATTAAGACCTCCCCAAAACAAATCCTCAAAGAAACAACTGCCCCCTTAATAAATGGGCTGAAGACTTAAAGAGAAACTTCTCTGAAGAGGGAATGAGAATGGCCAAGAAGCACATAAAGAAGAACTCTTATTCTTAACCAAGATGCTATCCACCTCAAGTATTAGGTATTTGAGGTGGAAGATGAAGGCTTTATCTACTGAAATGGACAGGGCTCTCTGTCTTTGATCTCTTGTTCCATGGTAGATTTCCCCTCGTGTGTTTTTCTTGTTTCTGAGTGTTAAATCACTGAAATCTGCTGTACCCTCTTACAAGGTGAACTCATTGCATATGATAATCCATTTTATTTCCTGGGATAACTTGGTGCTAAGGCTTAGGTATTTTTTTTCTTCTTCAATGAATGTAACCAGTATAAAGATAGGAAAGCCGTAGGAAACCTTTTCAATTCAACCTAGTGTTGGGCTTGATTTTTTTTTCTTTGACCTGGTGTTCTGATAGCATGGCAATATTTCATGTGAAAGCCATTAAAAAAAATCACTTTTTTTTGGTAACATATGTGATCAAACTTGTATCTTCCCCAAAGCTGTACTATGTTTGCATTCATTCTTTCAAAACTACTGAAGTTTACTTCTGTTAGCTACTGTCTTTTAGCATCACAGATAAGGTTTGGCAACTGTTGTTGTCTTAATATTGTCTACATTCCTTTTTTTGTTTTGTTTAAACAGCTTTAACTGAAATCAGTGTTACATATCAAACAAACATTTAGTTAATGCAAACTAAAACCTTTTCATACAACTTGATGTTCACTGGTTTCTGGTTTCAGCCATTTTTCACCATTGTTCAATCTTCACAAGTTGCTTTTGTTTGCCTCATGAAAGTTCAATATGGATAAACAAACAAGAAAATTCTTTGTGGTATAGCAGGTGGCAATTATAATAGCTCAGCGTCTGTATATGGAACACGATAACCTTAGCAAAACCAGACAGCCCAGTATGAAGCTGTGATTGCTGTACATTTTTTGAGGGTAGAAGTAAAAAGAATTTTTAGGATAAATGGTATTTTTCTTTGAGTTTTAACCTGAAAAGAAATGACAAAAAACTTGGAAAATGCATAGGAAACAGTTCTGTCACTTCTAAAGTGATACTCGGACTCTCATCTACATATATGAGAATTATTCCAGTTGTAAAGGTCAGAAAACTGAATCTGAATTGGCTTAAGTAAAAAAGGCTTCAGGAATAGCTTGATCAGAGACTAGCTGAAATCACCAAGACCTGCTTTTTAAAAGTCTTTTTGTCCTAGAGTCACCTCTGGTTGTGTTGGATGCATTCTTCTCATTTGATGGCAAAATAACTGTAGAGTCCTCTTCCTGTGTCTTCCAACAGTCCTAAGACTTGGTCTGATTGAACATACACCTTCTTCCTCCAGCCCACTTTTGTCAGTAGAAAAATGGGATGAACTGACTGGCTTAGACCTGGGTTGCCAGTTCTATACCAGTGATGGAGCTCTAGCTCTAGCTCTATGTAGACACTGAGTCTGAGTGAGTGATGATAGGTTATCAAATGCATAGCAAGATTTTGGTAGAGTATAGAAGGAAGAAGTCTAAGGTGACAAACCAAGCAAGCTTAGAATAGTAGACTCATAGGAAGAGACTTAAATCACTGTTATCTTTGTTTCTTTGTTACTACTCACCTATTGCCATTAGCCCTTATTAAGTTGGCAGACAATTTGAATAGCTCCAGAGGTCAAATGCATGTCTTCATAATTATGTTTATATTGTTCGACACTATGGACCAAATTGACTATCATCTCCTCCTGGTTCATGGGTAAATTATTTTAAGTCTAAGAAATTTAGGATTGGTACTTCTAACATGTGTCTACCTCTTGCTTTTCATACTACCCTTTAATGAAACTGTTCAATAAAGATTTCCATCATACCCCGTGCAGGCTGCTTATATTTAGGATCTCAGTGTTTGTTGCTGACTAATACAGTTTCTTCATATTTGACTTGAAAACCCATCCCAGCTGGAGCTGGGTTGCTTTTCTAAAAGAACCTCAGCTTTCAGAATTCTCTTTTCTAGGCAGAAATGCTCTGAAGATACCAAGTTATATCACGAAGCCATAAAGCCCAGCTTTTCTCACCCTATGCCTATTAAGTTACCAGAGGAGAACTGAGTGAGAAGACATTGTCCTTACTTGTCCTTCCCAAGGACATTCTAACCACCACCTCCTCATTCTGGTCCACAGGTCGAGTTTGAGTGGCTGAGACAGTTTTGGTTTCAGGGCAATCGATACAGAAAATGCACTGATTGGTGGTGTGAACCCATGGAGCAGCTGGAGGGACTGTGGAAGAAGATGGAAGGTGTGGTAAGTACATGAGGCCTGGCATTGTACTTTCTGGGATGCTGGTCTATAAGAAGCCTCAGCTGCCCAATTTTCACAGGCAAAATATATGTATCTAATTATTTCAGATTATTTATTGCATTTGATTATTCTTGGAAAGATAGTTGAGAACACCAAACATTTTGTCTGTGCAACCTCAGTCTGTTCAAATAAACATATTTGAGCAGTTGTGTACAGTAGGCACAATGCTAGATTGATGCTAGGCATGGAAGTGAGGATAACGCAATAGTACTATCTTAACTTATTTGCATTTTCAAAAAAGGCATCTGCTGCCATCGTAATGGTGGTTCTTGTATCAGCCTGACTGGGTATTTGGGAAAGAATAATAAGCATGCTCAGAACTATAAAAGCAAGATCATAAGGGAGAAAGAAGATGAAGAAAGGGCTGGTAAAGTGGCTTAAGTGGTAGAACGCTTGCCTAGCAAGCATGAGGCCCTGAGTTCAGTCCCTAATACTACCACTACCACCACCACCAACATCAACAACAAAAAGAAAAAAAAAGGGGGGGGGGAGTGGTGCTGTGGCTCAAGTGGTAGAGCACTAGCCCTGAGCACAAAAGGCTCAGGGGCAGTGCTCAGCCCAGAGTTCAAGACCCATGGGCTGGGAATATGGCCTAGTGGCAAGAGTGCTTGCCTCCTGTACATGAAGCCCTGGGTTCAATTCCCAGTACCACCTATATAGAAAATGGCCAGAAGTGGCGCTGTGGCTCAAGTGGCAGAGTGCTAGCCTTGAGCAAAAAGAAGCCAGGGACAGTGCTCAGGCCCTGAGTCCAAGCCCTGGAACTGGCAAAAAAAAAAAAAAAAAGAAGACCCATGACTGACAAAAAGAAGGGCGGGGGGGGGGGGGGGCGGATGTATCCTATGATCAGAGCAAGGAACCCAAGGCAAATAGTAGGAATGCAGCTTAAGACAAGTTATAGTAACCTAAATTATGCTTTAATTTAACGAATACAAAGTAGCAACCACATGATACTTGTGAAGTACTAGATACCAATCCACCTTTTCTTTGTGACTTGCTTATCTTTTATGACAACCTGCTAAAGTAGGTATGGTTTTCTCCCACTTTAACAAAGGAGAAACTCAAAGCCCAAAGGGCTTATGTAACTTTTCCAAGGTCACCCTGCTAATGGGGGTGGGGGTGGGGGAGCTGGGATTTGAACTCAAAGGCTCTAGCTCTGAAGTCCTGGCCCTTCACTGCCTCACTGTCTAGTCTCCAAACAGTTGAATTTGGAATGTAGTGGGAAGGTGATAAAAGCTTGCTAAACTCTGGAGAGAGGGCTACCTCACAGAATTTGAAATGTGATGGGAACACTGAACTAAGATCTGCAGATCTTGGAGCTATTGTTGATCCCTGCTTGATTTTTTAAAAACTGCTTTAGTGAGGAATGATTGACATACAGAAAGCTGCATATGTCTTAATGAGTACAACTTAGTTAGTTTGGAGATAAATATTTAGCCCTGAAACCACTGTCATATTCTGTGTTAAACCCTAACTATCATTTCCAAAAGTGTGTTCCTGCCATCGATTATTATTATGATGACACTTCACAGATATTCTACTCTTACCCTGTCTGGCCATCATTTATGGCATTTATGGGCCTTTTGATTGCTAGGCAGGTGCTGTACTACTTGAACAACACCTCCATCCCCCTAATCTCTCTTTAAAGGAATGGAAATATCAAATCACAACCAGCTAGGGGAGAATTCAGAAGTCCCTACTTTTCATCTGGCTTCTCACATCTTTAAGCCATATCTTTTCATGGATCTGTGTCTGGGGAAAGAAAGTTAGAATCCCTCTGTTAGTGTATTAGTATCACGGAAAGTGATTTCTCCAAAGACTGTAGAAACTAAGGATTGTAATAATGAGTTGGAAGTAATGTAGAGTCCTTGCCTGTATCTTAGTTTTTAGTTCTATTAATGAACTAAGCCTGTGTTGAGTATTGTTTTATTTTCATGGAATGTGTGTAGCTTCAGTTTGAAGGAAAAGTAGTTTTTAATTTTTATTTTTTACTCCTAATGTACAATTCTGATTTTGTCTGTTTACATAAGAATTTAGAATCGCTCTGCTTGCTGGCTGGGTGTGGTAAGTTACATGTGTAATACCAGCTATTCTTAAGGCAGGATATTGTTTGAGGCCAGCCTAGTTGAAAAGTTAAGGAGACCACATCACAGCAAATAAGCTGTGCATGGTGCTATATGCTTGTAATCTTTGCTAAGTGGGGATCACAGGTAGGAGGATCATGGTTCAAGGTTGGCCATGATGAAAAGGCTAAGATCCTATCTAAAAAATAGGTAAAGAGAAAAAGCACTGGGGGCATGGTTTAAGCAGTACAGTGCTTGCCAAGCAAACACAAGGCTGAGTTCAAACCAGTGTACCAATAGAAAAATTGAAAAAAAAAAAAAAGAGGGAATTACTTTGCATGCTTAGCCTTAATTTTAAGGCATCTGCTTGACTTTGAAATTGTAATTTAATGAAGTTGTGAATTAGAAAATAAGAAAGGAACACATTCATTTTGTAAAATCTAGAAAAACCAAGTACTTGTTCAGAAGGATTTAAAAAATTTAAATCTTTGGCATTGTGACTATACCAGTGATGTTGATTATAAACTGATTTGAAAGATATGCATTTGGTGGCAGTGGCACGCTTGAGGAAAATATCTGCTATTTATTTTATGGCTGTCATATAAAAAATGTTAAGAGGAATAGCAGTCCTGGGACTTTTCCAGAGCTAGTTTCCTTCCCCCGGCATGGCATTCCTAAGTGTACTGCAGGAAATCAATGGTCCATTGTCTCTGCATGCTGTAGGGCCATCATTATCAGCAGCAAAGGTTTGGGCTGAGATAAAAGGGGTTGGTTTTTGTAAATTAAATGTGAGCATTGCTTCAAGCCTTTCAAGAGGAGTTTTGACAAATTCACAATAATTTATTTTCTGCTTTTGGAAGAGACAGAAGAGCATGATCTTTGGAAAACTCCACGGTTCTGTGGCTTTCAGTGCTGTGCCATCTGGTATTTGTGTACAGGGTGAAATTGCCATTGGCTTGTGAGGTTCTTACTCTCGGCCTACCTCCTATTTTTTTAAGTTGAAAGCAGTAGGGGGCAATGTTGAGCTGCCAGTTTGAGGCCCCAAGATTCTAGGCTTTCAGGAAAATGCATACAAAATGTACCTTTAACTGTCAAGAATTATCCCTGTTGCTTCAATTTAGCTGTAATCTCCAAGATTCCATAACACAGGAAATCAGTTGTGGGTTAACAAATTCAACAGCAATTTAACATAAAAAGTGCAATGTTGGTGCACATTTGGATTCTATAGAACTAGACTAATCTACAGCATTTCTGAAAGTACTAACTTTGTTTCCTGATAATATATTACTCAAAATCATTATCATTGTAGACAAATGATTCTTTTTTATCTTTTTGCTTTTCTGAATTGTAAAATCACGTGTGTGTTTTGTGAAAAGATTTCTTTAATCAATGCACTTTTGTCTGTTCTGCAATATAACATTGATCTCTTTTGGTGAGAAAATAAAAGAAAAAACCTCAGGCAACCTGTGCATTTCTTTCTCCCTTTTGCTTATGAGTAAAGCAACCTTTGACAGCCCTTGTGCCAGGGAAGAAACCTAGGTTATAATTTCTCTGTCTTCTTCTTCTTCTTCTTTTTTTTTTCCCCTTTTTACTTTATGGTTGGGAGGAATAGTCTCAGAAAGGGTATAGGAGAATGGAAAATGAGCTTTGAACTACCTTTTCTTCCATTAATGGTAATTGCTTCACGTGTCATAACCAGTCACATATTTCAAAAAGTTTAGTCAGCTGTTTCAAAAACTCCCCTGGCCTCTACTGCCCATTCCAGGCCCCAGCAAGCACATTTTTATCACACTGTTTATTCTTGCCATTTCTCTCCCGGAGGATAGTTTCACTCTATGCAGGCTCTTGTGATGTAAATGTTAAACCTTATATTTGAATGACATCCTGATAAAATACCACATTTTCCCTGCATATTAGCTCATGAATTTATGAGCCATGAAGCCCAAAGCAATGTAGCTCTCTTTCTTATAACCCAGGAATTTAGGCCAGCCTTCCCTTTCCTCTTTGCTCATCCATTCATGAAATATTAGAACACTGTAATTCTATACAAATATATGTTTTTTCATTTTATTTTATTTTTGGATCAACTCACTACCTCCCATCCAAGATTATTGTATTATAAGGAGACTCTTCAGGATAAGAGAGAGTTACCATTTGAAAGAAACTGCCCAAGCTTTGCTTTCTGGGTAAAGAGAGTCTATGAAAAGCTGAAGTCTCCTGTGAGGTGAGGAAGTCTTGCTGTGGCCAGAGATTCAATGGATAGGCCATTTGTCTCTCAGGGTCTGCTATCGCTCTTTGCAAAACTGACATTTATTTTACCTATAAAAATGTTTTAACACTATCAAATTCACAGTGATTCTGAAAAGAATGCTAGGTGTGAAACCCTCTAAATTGATGACATTTATTCATTTCCTTTTGACCTTAAAAAATCTATTTGGTGCAATCCAATGGAAATATTCTGGTATCGTTTCCAGAGTAAACATTTTCCAAACTAGTGATGATTTATATATTGAAGAGAAATTTCTTGATGCATTATTTTTGTTGCTTTGCCTTTTTTCAGGAGAAAGTAGATCCTTAGTGTTTTGCATTTTGTTTCCTGTCACGACAATTCCCTGTGCTGGCATAGCAGTGCATTTGTATGGCAGTTGGCCTTAATAACCCTTATTGACTTGAGTGGGTAGGAGCCAAGACTGGATTATTTTAATGTATCCGTTTTGAAACAGTGTAAAACACAACATATAATTATGTTAGGTAAGCTATAGGCTGCACTTAATTCTACCCATTTGTGTTAACATTTGGCACAGAGAGCAGGGAGATGTGGAAAATGAGTAGGTGTTGTATTTAATAACGTAACCAGCTTCTTGTTAAAGTTTTAAGAGAAAAGTCTACTTAAGAATGTAAAAGTTGCCCCTGACAAGTTATTTATAATAGTTCTAATTTTGAAATGAGTCATCCTCTTTCCTTGTCACTGGGCCTGTGTAAATCATCCAGGAAGCTCCTGCTCAGAATCTGCCCATGGCTGGTGTGGACAGGCCTTGTGGTGTGGGCTATACAGGCCTAGGAACTGTTTGAGATGAGAGCAGTTTGTTTGGTTTTGGAGAGACTAGTAAAGCTATCATCACACTGGTGTAGATTCCAGTTTTTTCTAAATGGAAACAGGAGCAAGGCAACTTCTCCATATACTGAAACATACTGAGTATGCTGGTGTTCAGTATTGTAAATTCCACTAGCTAAATTCATTTTAAGTTCTCTTCTAGATTAAAGAATCGGAGGATGATAAGGAACAAATTGGTGAAATATAAATGCTAATTCTTTTGGTTGTTAATTTTAATGGTGAAATTGCCTCCTTACAATATGTACATATATTACATGTGTATATATTTCTCATCCACATTAATGTTTATGTGAGTACTAAGTTACATGTGCAGAATGCTAGCCCATTTTTCAGGGTTAGCATTTCTAATCTGAGAACAGTGGTAATTATGGCAATTTAGGATCTAGCGTGTAGTGCTTGGTGGGTTTAAAGTAAGATTTAAGTCATTTTTAACCAGGACAGTACTAAGTGGCTCAATATGCACACAAGTTAGACAGTTACAAGCATCCAGTGATTCAAATTCTGGACCATTATGTTCGGGCTTGGAAATTTAGAAAAAAGAAAAAGCCACATTTACCCATAATAGTGTAGTGTCTGTGGCCCACATTTTTGTTTATCCTAAACATATTCACAGAAGGTTGTTTATTACCATTCTCCCCTTGTCCACTCAGCCCCTCTAATTCCTCACATCTTTATTGTCCTATGAAACAATTTTCCATGCGATTCAATAAACTTCTAGCAAGTTTTGGTTTCTTCTTTGATTGCCTTTTATATTTCTTTCATATTTTCCCATCTTCCTCACCTCCCATAGTGGCTGTTGATTTAGTAAGGGCTTTTTTTTGAATCCTGTCTTTTTAGGGGAAAAAAATTTACAATTCTAAGAGAATTCAGGCTTAAGCCTAAAAACAGAATGTGCATTGGAAGCACAAAGGATTGTGTTTATGATTCTCTTTGAAGCGTTTTTGCAACTGGATAAGGAAAATTTTAGAAACCCTCTGATAGTGTTCAGGGTAAATACTTAAACCCCTTTAGAGAATTTCACACACAGATACTGTGCTGCAGAAAAAAGGGATACTTATGTTTCTCAAAGCTGCTACAGCCTACAGCTTTGTACTTAAAGACAGAGGTGTTGAATAGAATTCTACTGAGGATACATCCAGTGACAATATCTCCAGGAACATCAGAGCAAACAGTGGGTAGGACTTTTTGTTTTTAACCCTTCCATGAGCTGTATGAGGTGAGCTTTCTGGTACCCAGTACTTGCAAGTGCCTGGTACAACCCAGGAATGTTAAAAGGCTGGAGCTGCCCCCTTGGTTGTGCACACAACAGAAACAGGCTAAAAAGGCTGAAGATGGTGAGACATAGTGACAGGAGTGAGGAAATTTCAAGTGAAAGCCTTGCCATTTTCCTTTACTCCTTCTAGTATGTGGAGAGAAAAACTGGAATAAGCAACTAAGCTTTATATTTTAGACTCTGTGTCATAGAATTTAGCTAACTTCTGCTACATTACACACACACCACACACATACACACAAACACACACACAGTACATATTCTATATGTTTAAAGATACAGATGATTCTGTAAATGTTGTAAAAATTTAAATGAATTGGAAAGATGTGAAAGTCATATCATTTTTTCCTGGGATGCTATGGTTGGAATTTATTTTGGATTTCTTTGACTAATGGGCCACCATCGCATCTAAATATGAATTCAGAAACTTGGGTGCCAGACTGGGTATCAGGAATTGGATATCATCATGAATTTCCATTCTCTGGGGGAAAGACACAGTATAAAACAAAGATATATCTTCTTTCCTGGAGTTTTTCTTTTAAAAGACAATGGTGGAAAGATTAAATTTAGTTCTTGTCTATTATTTACATTAGTATAAATACCATTGAAATTTCCAGACAAATTATAGTCTAGAATACTGAAGTAATTTTTTCTTTAATCAGTAGGCCTACAGTGTTGAAAGGGATACATGATTTTCCTAAGGATGCTGCTTAATCTTGTGGAGTGTTATCCGGACACTAGGCTCTTTTTTGAAGTTGTTTAATGAATGATCACTAAAACTGTTACCTTCTGGAGAGTACTATAATGATAATATTATGAGAAAGTTTGTAAAATTGCATATGTGAAACATCACCAGTAGCAATAGTAGCAGGCAATGGGAACATAACCTAGGAAGCCTTTCTTAGAGGTGGTTTGACTGAGTCTCCCTTACAAACAGCATTACCTCCCTTTTTTCATATCCCTACCTCTAAAGCCAGGCAGGGTCTGTCCAGGTTTTAAAGGGACTCATAACTCATCTAATGTTTCTATTCACTATGGGTTAAATACTTGGGAAGGTAGGGCTGGGAATCTTTCCATACTTTGCAAAAATGTCCCAGTGGAAAAATGTGCTCCATGTGCCAAAAACTGACTTAGCCGAGAGCTCTAAGAATGCATTACAATGCCTCTTCCACACATTAAGAGCAACATACCCATCATCCTGCTCTCTCCCTGCCAACATTGAAAATTAATGATCCTTTGTTTTTAACCAAAGGAAACTGTTTTTCTGTAGTCCTGAA
Organism: Perognathus longimembris pacificus; assembly: GCF_023159225.1. Lineage (NCBI taxonomy): Eukaryota > Metazoa > Chordata > Mammalia > Rodentia > Heteromyidae > Perognathus > Perognathus longimembris. The sequence continues at coordinate 23,004,460 of NC_063170.1, read as the reverse complement.
ATGATCTCTGTAATCACTTGTAGATGATATTTGTAATTCCATCTTTACCTAACAAGTAAATTACAATTGACTTCTTTGCATTTTCTGTACATGATTTCAGCCCATCTGCAACCACCTGTGGCAGTCTCACTTGCAGTTTTTTCCTTGGTGTGTATAAAAGTCTCAGACAGATAATTTCCTGCTTGTTTTTGATTGATTGACAAAATTAGCCTTCAATAAAAATCTGGTATATTGGGGCAGTATTTAAAATTAAGTGTTTGGTTTAAACATATCTGCTTTGGCTATGAAGACTTGGAGCTGGTAATATATGCCCTGTTACATAAGTAATAATTTAAATGAAAAAATCTGAAATACCTAGAATTATACATCATCATCATAGGTTCTTTAACAGATGTTGGGGGATTAAGAGCTTTTTTGTATTTCATTTAATGATATAAACTTCATTCTGTTAACAGTGAATTTTTTAAAGGATGGAGTGGTGGGATACGCCAATGTCTACAATAAATTAATATTTTCTTGGTACCAAAGTCTCATATACCAGAGCACTTGAATATTAGATGGGAAAAATGGATCATATTCATTCATTCAGTAATAAGTTAACTCAGATTTAACATATCCCAAGCCAAATGTTTGATTCCTGTAATCCCCCCATCTTTGCAATGTCTCACCATTTAATAATTTGAACTATTCAGTTTCCTAGGCTACAGCTTCACAGTCTGATAAAGACTTGACCTGTCTTCATCACCTCCTATTCTAACACCTAAGTAAATTCCATCATTGTTCGTAGAAACAGACTCATATCCAGCCTTCTGGCTGTGGTTATTCTATATCCACTATAGTTAGATAGTTCCATTAAAATACAAGTGAACTCATTTTATACCTCAGGTCCAAAGCTGCCATCATACCTGTGATGGCATAATGCCCTGCAGATCTATGCTCACCTTTCCTCTCATTCCCACCTCATCCTCCCCGTCTACTCTGTGTATGCTTAGCGTACTTCTGCCAGAGACTTTTCATGTCCTTTTGCCTCTGTCTGGAATATGTTTCCCTCTCTTACTTGCTTGGATCAGCCTCTCACCTTCACCCCTTCCTGGGATAGTTTCTCTAAGCAAGATCACTCTGATAGTGGGAACACTTTGCATTACTCTGTCTTACCTCATACTATTCTTAGCACAGAGCATTAGAAACCATGCCTACTTTAGTCATGATTTCCCAGCTCCTAGGACAGTGGCTGGCACACACCTGGTACTCAGCGCACATATGCTAAAACAACTGCTTGATGGGAGATCATTTTTCTAGTCCTTTGCATCCACACTGGTCACCATGATGTTTAATAAGTTCTTTTGAACTCTGTATATTTTCCTAAAATAATACCTCCTGCTTAGCAGGAATATTTTTGGATTAGTTCTATTTTTGAAACAAACGGTCCTTACATCAATACCTCAAAACATTTTTAACTTAAAAAAATATCCAGGGCACAGAGGCATGTTCTGTTTTATGCCTTTAGCATTTCTAGCTAAGTAGATTAAGCAATCACTGGCAAACAACTTATATAAATATGGGAAATCTTTTTCTTTTTTCTTTTTTTTTAAATGAGGGACGTAAGTTATTTCTTTCCCAGAGTATCTGTGTTACTAAAACTAGAGTCACAGTGTTCTGGATCATTTGTTGGTATTATTCATATTTCAGATTTTTCTACTTTTAAAAAACATGCTAGAGTAAAATGATCTCAAATTTAAATGACTTTCCAGCAAAGCTTGAACATCATTGCTGTTAATTTTCAGAATATAGAGATAGCAATATATACTGGACAGGCTTTGGGCACAGAACTAGAGAAATCCCTGAGGAGTAAACTGACTTCAGCCAGACAAGCTGAAAACTGATTAAAATATTTATCATCCTTTGGGTATGCAATAGCTTTTGATGATGGAAGGCCTATTAATATTCATCTTTGCTGCTTGTCTACACTTCAGACAGATCCCAGGAAAGGATGTTCAAATGACCAGTTTTCTTTCCTCACCAGGAGTCCTTGAGACCCAATACAGCTTGGAACCAAGAACTGTCTTGTGATGTGCTTGAGCTTTTCCTCTGGGGGATGGGGATAGGGAATACAAACCAGGAGAGACCTTTGCACTGGAAAGCTTTAAAGGCTTACTGCTTTCTTACAGGAAGTCTTTTGCTAGAACAAAGGAAAAGTTGGGCCATAATTTCATAAGCAGCAGAACTACTGTTGCTATCTGAGTACAGGAAGGAGACTTAGCTCCGTAGATTAAGTTCAGGGATTGGAACCTTATAAAGGATTTTGATGTGAATGTCAGTAGGGGCTGCTACTCCTCACCCCTGCATGAACCATCTTGTTGAGGAAGAAGTAGAAAACTCAGGTGTGTCTTCCCCTGACCGATTGCTTAGAGTGCTGATTCTTTTTTGCATCTTGACAGTGTCTAACTGAAGATGACATCATGTCCACCGAGCCAGGCAAAAGTAGCACAAGATCTTTTTAATTTGTTTTATTCCTTGCAGGGGTGGAGAACATTTTTTCTAACAAGGGTCATTTGGATGTTTATAACATCATTTGTGGGCCATAGAAAGTTATAAATGCAGGCAGATGGCTGCAGGCAGCCTACAAGAAGCATATATGCCTGACTCATCATGTACCAAAATGATTTCTCAGGCCATGCTAAAGGTCTCTTACATCTCATGCAATGGGAGAAAGAACTTGGCTTTATGGGCTGTAATTTATTACGTTAGCAGTGTTTGTAATTTTTTTTCTGTGTAGGTTGGAATAGCCTTGAATACATATTTTGGGCTCAGATATGAACTCTTCTTCCATTGAAAAACTTGGAAGTTAAATATAGTATTTTCATAAAATGGTCAGTGAGTTTAGCCCGTTTTCATCTTTTAAATCTGACAGTTTAGAATCTTCTCCTTTTGCATGTTAGTTTTTATGGAAAAATGGGCAATAGTTGTACTTGAAATCTATTTTCATATAGTGTTCTCTCTTTCTCCCAGTTATTTACTCCTCATGTATCTGCTCCACATCATGTAGATAGACGCGAAGTTATACAAAAAGCTGGGGCTTCTATCGCCCAGGTTGCTAAGACACAAGTAATTCACAGGAAGGAAAATCAAAGGAGAAAAGCGATTCTGACTTAGGCCTTTGGGAGTATGAAGGATTTTGATAGATGGCAGTGGGTGGAGGATATTCAAAGATGGCAGGAGCTGAGATGCTATAGTGGGAAAATATAAGGTATGTTCACAGACTTGATTAGACTGAATGGAGATCGGTCTGTATGAGTCCAGAAGGGAGAGATAAGATAAGGAGGAAGATTATCAAGGGCCTTTTTTCCCCCCCGAATACTTCTCTTTCCAAGGGGGCAGTTCTCTTCCTGCCTAATGACTGCCTTGTTGTCAAAATCATGACAAGCAAAGTGCTAAATAAAATAAAACGAAAGCTACTTTTATTATCTTGCTCTTGCAAATGTTTTATTTGGGAGACAAGTCAAATTCCATTATCAAATTTCAAGACTTGTCTGCATCCTGAAACATAGCAAACAAGCAGTGCTACATCTTCATAGTGGGAATTACAAAACAGCTTGTGCATTTTTCTGACCAAGGTTCATTTATTTTTTTTGCTCTCTCATAAATTGAATGCCACATGTAATTTTGCATATTGTTCAGAGGCAGGTCTTCTTATATATAACTATTTGAATTATTTTTCTTGTGTAGGTATAGAAGTAAGGTTTTTATAAAATAAAAAAAATTTTCTTTGATATAATTCATCCTTGGCTATTAGAATTGTGGTTTGGAGGAAATGACATCTCCTTGCCTTGTGCAAGTGGCAGTCTTGAGGACACAGGATTTGCATAAGCGTATTTCAAAATACAGATGAAGTGTTGTTCATGAGTTATTTGTGTTGGTTCAGGATAGCAGGTGTGGCAATGTCACTTCCACTGCCAAAATGGAGCAGTTTCTTTCCCACAGTATCTCTCCATTCTTTGGCTAGAAGCTCAGATTCATGATTATGCACTGTTAGCATGTCATTCACACTACCCAAAACATTGAGCAAATGTTCGGAATGTGAATGGTCTCTCCACTTTTATACATAGGCATCTGCTAGACACTCACTATTCCCCCTCTCCATGATATTTTGGTTTTCAGTGACTAGTTTTATTATTTCTAGGCACAAGGTATTAATTCTTGAGTGATTCCTGACTCCTATTACTTTCTTCTTCAGATTTGGGTTTGTGAAAATTGGTTTTACTTTTATTCTCTTTGGAAGCAGAGGTCTTGGGGCTAATTCAGAGACCCTTATTCCTTTTCTGTAGCAATGAGATAGAGAAATGATATTATGGGCTATTGCTTCACTTTACTAGATAGCCAAGTGACATTTATCCTGAGTGGTGCTTCTTCCCTAGAGACCAAATGGGCTTCATGCTTTTAGAATGACTTCTATACTCTCACATTTCCAAACAGGTAACAGAGATATAGTGATATGTATTATTAATTTCTTTGAAGGCCTGGGACATTTGTTCTATGCTGATGGTACTTAGATGCTGAGCTCTGATAAGCTCAGTTCCAGCTGACATAGAATTGTACAATACCAGTGTTGGAAGGGACTGGAAAGACAATCATTCTGTCGTCCTCCTCTTAGGAAAACAAGAACTCAGAAGAGCATAGAACAGCATACAAAGTTGTCTAGGAGCATGAACAACATGATCCAACAGTAGTGGATATGGAGCCCCTATTTCCCATTCCCAGGTCTTTGTTTTCCATTATTTCCAGAATCTCACAGTGGTTGTGCCTTTTCTCATGTTTACACCAACTTTCATTTGTATGCTAGCACCAAAATATGACAAACAATATTTTCCTGAAGCTTTTCCCTCTATTCTGTGTTTGGATCTTGCATGTCTAGGCTGGTTAACTCCAGGAGGGATGGTTGGCTCACTCAGCATTCATTCCTCCCTTCTGCCATGGCAGCATCCTGACTTTATATTGTGGTCTACTTTCTTCCCTGGTTGCAGGGTGAGGTGCATTGTCTTACTATGGATGTCTATGGGCATATGACCTGACTAGGTGAGTTCAGATGAATTCTCACAGGACTGTTGACACACAAATCCATAGTGCAGAATTCAAACAATATAAAAATATTTACAGTGAAATTGCCCTTTTCCCCACTTGCTCCCCCAGCCATCCATTTCCCTCCCTTAAAAGCTGCTCTATTCCCAGATTCTTTTTTTAATCTTATAGTTATTCCCATATTTATATATTCTTTCAGTCACTGCATATGATTTCATTACTTATTTAACTGTTATCCTATTTCCTTCAACTTCTTTTATAGATATTGTTACAATGACTATCCTAGCAGTTTTCACATTTGAGATTTATGGTAGCACCTAGGAATAGAATGATTGGATTAGAAGGTATGTGAGATGGGTGTGGTGGTACATGCCAGTAATTCCAGATATTTGGGAGGTGGAGCTGAGAGCATTGTAGTTTAAGACCAACCTGGGCAATACAAGTTTGAAGGTGTGTGTGTGTGTGTGTGTGTGTGTGTGTGTGTATACATATATATGTATATATATACACATATATACATATATATGCTGTATGGTGGTACACATCTGTAATTCCAGCAATACTAGAAGTAAAAGGTAGGAGGATTGCACTTGGAAAAAAAGGCAAAAACGGTGGGAACTTACTTGAAAAGAGAAACAAAAACAAAAAGAAAAGTAAAAGGTCTGGAGGCATGACTCAAGAGAATAGAATGCTTGCCTAACAAACACAAAGCCCTGAGTTCAAACCCCATTTCCAAAGGAAAAAATAGTATATATATATTTTTAATTATAAAAGTGATGATCATATGGCTCTCCATAAAGTTTTTAGCAGAGTTTATATATGTGTTTGTGTTTGTGTGTCCCTGTATTTATACATGCATATGTATAAACAGGTTTCTATATTAGCATTTTCATGACATAGTGCTTACTTCCCCCATCCTCACCATTGCAGTCTATTATCAGATTAAAAAAAAATAAAAAATATTTTTTTTGCAGATTTGATTGATGAAAAATGGTGTATCAAGGGTGTTTTTTTTTTCCCCATTCTTGTTTTGCAGACAAAGAAACTATGGCTCAGAGTTATTATAGGATTTTCTAGGTTACAAGAAGTGGTGGGTGACAGAGATGGGGTTGACACAGTGACAGAGGCTACTGCTTTCTTAGTAGCTCTTATAATCTCAACCAAAGAGCTGCTCTCTTATACATCCAAGGAATCTGGATAGATCCAGAGGTCTAGCAAGAAATTCGCACATATCCTTGACTGGTAAATGTGTGGAGGTTGTTCTTTCACCATGAAATTGTGTGCCATTTCTGTGGGCCTGTGGGCCTGTCCATATTTTCATGACATCTTGTGATGTTGCTGTGGGGAAGAACTGAGTACCATGAAGAATGTAGTTACTCTACTGTGGTGTCCTTGGGCTTTGTGCTCTGACTGTTTTCATTGAGGGAAAGAGTAGGGAAAGGGCTCCTTATCCCTGGAAATATGGCACATTGCCTGATTTTTCTGTTTAAAGTTATGTTCCTGTTGGATTCTGTTCAGGTCTGAATTTTCAGTTGTTGGGTTCAGATATGATGAGCCGCCTTGGACTCTTCTGTTGGCTGTCATTCTTTCTCCACTGGTCAGTCTTCATTAGAATTATTTAAACACTGATTCTCTGTTCTGGGCCTTTTTCTGCTTGGCTGCAGAAGTGCTGATTTGAAACCTTTATGCTTCCCATACAGTTTCTAGGTAAACAATTATATTGAGAAGAGTTTGGCGGGGGGTGGGGGGTTGAAATGATTAGGGAGCCATTAGAGTTCTATTTTCTATTAAAGGCAACTGTGTTAATCAGCTTCTGTCACTGTGATAAAAATACCTGAGAGACATCAGCTGAAAGAAGAAAAGTTTTATTTTGGCTCATAGTTTTAGAAGTTGCAGTCCAAGGTTAGGTGACTCTGTTTCTTTGGGCCTGAGATGAAATGGCTATCAAAGAAGCAGGAGTGTGTGGTATGAGAGGCTGCTCACCTCATGGCAGCCTAGGGTGGGGGTGGGGTTGGAGAGGAAGGAGGGGGTGAGGGAGTGGAGTAAATGAGAGAGGAGAGAGAGAAAAGAAGAGGTCAGGGACAAAATATCCCAAAAGGCATGCCCTCAAGGACCCAACAGCCCATCAAATTATGAAACTAGTTTATTAAACTAGTTTATTATTAAACTAGTTTAATCCATTGCTACGGTCAAGGTTCTCTGCACTCAGCCCTTCCCCAAAGCTCATAAACTGGCAAGCAAGTCTTTAAGATATGACCTCTTGGAATACTTTAGATCCATACCCTAACATCAGGGATGAAAAGAGATCTCAGCAAGGGCAGAGAGCTTGCCTTGGAACCCTCAGTGAATTGAGTTGGTAGACTCTGATGAGTCTAGAGGGGCACCTTGAAGGATCACATCTCTTGTTATCCCTTGCTATGTTGCAAAATTAGGATTTTAGGTTGGCTATGTCACCCATGAAGTCAGCTACCAAGTGATTTCAGAGTGGGCCCCCCCTTACCTTTGAAGTGTTCAACTTTGATCTCTTGGGTTAGGAATAGCTCTCCAATTCTGATTTGTGAGTCCAACTAGATTTGTTTTGGCTTCATCACCTATTACGTATGACGTTAAACAATACCTGGAGTATTATTTCTTCATCTGTAAGAGGCAGACATGATAGTACTTCCCTTTGTGATTGCTGGGAAAGTGCCTGAGGTAATACACGTGGTGTTTTGCACACGGTCTGGCAAATGCAGCTTTCATTGTTTTGAACTTATCCTCCTCTTTCATTCTCTTGCCAGCCTGCTGACCCAGTGTCCCTTCATTTTTACCCAAGTTCTATTGCTCAATGGTATCCAGTCTATGGTCTGCTCAAAAGTCATCTGTTTTTATTTTGCTTTGTTTTTTCTTAGATACTTGACAGTATGTCTTCCATGTCTACCTACTACTCCCTGTTCTTGCAATAGAGGCACCTTGAGAACAAGGACTTTGTCTTGTGTATTGCTCCATGCCTGATACAAAGTCACAACACAGGAAATGTTTGAGAACCAAGAAGAAATATTCTTCTGGATGTGGGTGTGTGGGTACACATGTTTTGCACCAGTCATGCTTTGTTATGTCATCTTTGTTGAATGGCCTGCTGACTTGGTTAATCTACTTGACAAACTCTCTAATTTAAAAACATTCAACTCCAGAAATCATCTTTGCAACAACTTTTTCCAGAATGTAATTTTTCACAAGTAATGGCATTCAGCATTAGGCTGTTTTGTTTTTTTTTTTTAAAGATGGGAATACTATCTTTAGATATTCGGATTTGGACATTATAGCTCTAAAAATTGGCAGTATATTTGAATCACCCAGAATTTGTTTTAATATCACCACTTAGGATCTTCCTTCAGATGTTCTGATTCATCTGGGTTAAGGCATAGCTACCAGGGGATTCTCACATTTCACCAAGTTACAAGGACCCTGATATGCCATCAGGGTTGAAAATTACTGTCCCAGTAGGAACCAGGCATCTCACCAAATTAGGCTTGTTCGAGTGGCTGAACAATGACAGCAATGAACAGGAAAGCTTTCACATTTTAAACCAACACGGTGTATTGAGTACCCTTCTTTAATTTCTGGAAGACTAGGAATGGAAATGCAGTGTTGATATTGGAAAAATGCTGATAATGAAGATACAAGAAGGTGGAAGCTTGGGAAAGGGTAGGATGCATTTAGATGGGTCCGATTTCAGAGCACTTCATAGTCAGTGGGGACTTCTGAGTTGAGTCTTAGCATGAAGAGAATTTGATAGGTGGAGATGGAGGATTGAAGAGGGTGAATGTTCCACATGGAAAGACTAGGGTATATAGTGGTAGAAGAAGGAGAATGCAGATTATATTCATAATTCTTAAGGGGTGGGGAGGTTGGCTGTCAGTCTTACAAAACTAGTTGCTTTTGAGAGTTCCTTGTTTTGGAAAATGGTACCACTCCCCACCTAATGCTTCATACCATGATGGAGGAATGGTCCTTGAGACTTCTTCTCTCCACACCATGTATATGGTTGAAGACTCTTGACTTCTGGATTGTTTTTCAAATCTGTTTTCTCTCCTACTGCCAGCCCAGCCCTGGGCACTGCCTCCACTCTCCTACATATTGTAGTGGCTGATACTGTGGCTTCTTGTGCTTTTCATACACTGGACAGAATAATACTTTTAATTGTGAATTGCAGTCATTCCTTTCTCTACATAAACTAATTGGTAGGTTACAGTTGCTTGTAGGCTTTATTGCTTTTTCCCACCTTCTCTTCTCTACAAACCTTTTTTCTTTACATTTCTGTTGCACTGGCTTTTTCTCCATCAGCCCAAAACACTGCACTTTCTTCTCTGTGGCCTGTGTATGATTTCCTCTTTCTGGAATGTCTTATCCCCTTCATTTTCAGGTATGACCTCATTTACCCACTCAGGAAAGCACCTTGACTTCTTTAGATTGCTTGGCTCTACTTGTACTGTTCGCTACATGAATGATGTGCTTATTGTAGCTCAAGCTCAAGCTCAAGCAGTGTATATGTTTGGCAGGTAGAACTTGCAAGCAGTTACCTATTTCATAAAGACCCAGTGCTGCTAGAGATATCAGCATGACTGAAGTGAGTTTCAGAGGTAATTTATGCATCTCATTGACTGCTCCCTGACAAAGAACAAAGAGCGGTTGGGCACTTTATAAGGTAGAGTATGAATGACCATGTGGTCTCTTTGCAGATTCCTTCCAATTAGTCTATATAGTATTAATTTGGGTGTTACAGGTTGTATCTATTAGACCCTTTCTTTGTAAGGGTCAAATGCAAAATGAACAACCATTCCCTGCAAACCTTATAGTAAAGCAATTGTACAGGTCTTAAACAATGCAGATGGATGACTGAGAACTGCACTTTGGGGATAAGTTCTGCTTGTTAGAAACTCATTTATGCCCTCAGTCATATTGTTTTTCTCATTTCCGTGTCTTCAAAATGTCACTCACTTTAGACGCTGAGAAAGGTAGGGCTCCTGGAGCATCCTATTTTCCTTTCCCTTGCCAGATAGAAGCAACCCCAAGAACCTTGGCCCTCAGCCTTTAACTGTCAGGAAGGTCTATAGCTGTCTTTGATACTACTCTGTGCTTGTCTAGGTTGGGAGTCATTTGACAAATGAAACTTCTGGGCCTGCATATTTCAGCATTTAGGAGCTATGCAGAATCTGGACAGTTGTCTCGGAACTTTTAGATGCTGTTATTTTCTTATTCTTCTTGTGTGAATGCATGCATTCACTCTCCATCTATAAGGGGCAAAATCTTCTGGCCCAGGATAGGTCTACTTGGCACAAATACAAGTATCTTCATGCTGACTGAGTTGGAGTCTCTTGGTGAGAAGTGATTTGTTGTTCTGATTAGAATGTAAACACTTGCTAACATTGAGTTTTGTCTCTCATGTGAGTTTTATTATATCCTCTTGTGTTTATAAACATGTCATGAGCATGAAGGAAAATTGTTGGAGCCTTCAAGGCCCTAAGAGAGAGTCCATTTGTTTTCTGTATGGGCTGGAGTTAAGATAACTTAGCATCCTGTTCAGAGTCCTGAGTTCCTCTGCTTTTAGTAGCAGCCCCAGGATGGTGCCCAGGTTGCCATCTTCTCTTTGTTTTGTGAATCAATAAAAGCTTTTAACCAAATGTAGTTCCTATTTTATTGACATCTGCTAAAGAAGCATAAATTCCAGTTAAGGCCTCATTCAATCCAAGAGTCAGGTTTTAAAAAATTTTGTAAGGCTTAAGATATTGGCCATTAGAGAAGACCAGCAATACTGCCTTGTGGGGCTTATGTTCAGGTTAAGGTGACAGATGAATGCACAAATAAGGCATGATGTGGGATGTCAAGTGAGAAGAAGAAACAAAAGTACCACAGGAGTCCCCCAGATGGAGGTCAGATTGAGAAAACTTGGGAAGACTTCATAGAAGAGGCAACACTTCTCATTTGTGCCTTGAAAGATGAACTGAATTTTAATGAGCAGAGTCTTGGTGGATGAAGAGGAGAAATAAAGCCCACTTTAGACAATACAAATAATAGATATAAGAGCGTGAGTTTAAAAGGAGCAGAGCATATAGGCAGAAAAGTACATCCAGTCTTATTACCAATGCTTTAAATGCCTATCTGGGGTGAAATGGGAGAGCAGTAGACAGACATTTAATATCTAGAATGAGTGAAGAAGGGGATATGGAGCCAGCTGATGGAGACCCTTGGATTAAATTTGACCTTTGTCTTGGAGACAGTGGTGGGAATTGGTTCCAAAGAATGGGAAGGTGATAGAGTTTGATCTGTTTTGCAAATCATAACTAGCAAGAAGTATAGTGAATAAAATATAGTGTAGAGAGGAAGGGTAGGACATGAAGACTTACTGAAAAACTTGGGTGCAAAATAATGAGGGAAATAAAGGAATGAACCAAAGGAGGGATGAATTGAGAGGATTTTTTTTTGTTATTTAAGTAGATAAATGGATAATAAGGTTGAAAGATAAGGAAGGGGCTTAGTAGTGATAGTTATTTGATGGATGATGAGTATATTTACCAAGCTCAAGAACAGAGACAAGAAGTTCAGAGGTATGGCATTTGAGGAGCACATTGAAGAAATATTGGAACTGACTGTGGAACTTGCTGAAGACATTGGTGCCAGACGTAGACTTGGGAGTTCGATTCATGTCTGTACTAGACATTCCTTATGTGTTTGTCCTATGCCAGGCATGTTCTCTCCTATGTTAACTCATGCATGAAAGCACCTAAGACATAGCAGTTATAGACACAGAGGAGCAGTAGCTGAAATGATGGGAATGAGTGAGACAATAGACCTAATGAGTAAGATTGGTAGCAGGACTGAGATGATATGGTGTGAAAAAGCCAGAGGAATGGCCCAAGATGGCAGCCACAGAGGTTAGAAGAAAAAAAGTAGGTGGTAGCATTGAGTGGAAGACAATCAAAGAGGTTAATGAACCTTTCAGATAAGTCAGGATAAGCCCATAGCATTCAACGTGGAAAGAGTTTTGAGAGAATGACAAGTCCAGCCAGAAGGATAAGGTAAAGGAAGTTGGGTGAACACATAGACACATTTTTGTGATCTGATCTCAGAACAATTCTACCTGCCAGATAGTTATAGGTCAACCTTAGATGCCTGAGAGGAAATGGATTTTATCCAGATTGAGTTTTCTAACCAGCCGGATTCCAAGTTCTTACAGAAATCAGCCTGGAGACATAAGTTGCCTGGTAGCTGACTAAATAAAGGCTGACCTAAAGCCTTAAACATTTTAATTTGCAAAACCATTGTTGTATTAAATCACAAATAGAAGGCAATTTAGTAATGCATCTCCAAAATTGCACTGGGCCCTGGCTGTGGCTTTGCGATTTATGTTGAAAACTAACATTGAACTCTGTGGCATAAAAACAGATTGGTGATTTTGTGATTAATTTGGTCTCTAAGGCCAAGGAAGCTGTTAATGCTATATATCAGTTATAAAGTTGTGGTAGTATCTGTGGAGCAAAATGAAAAATCAATAGCATAACTACAGGATAGCTAAGGAAGCTATTCTGTCGCTCTCTTCCTGTATGGAAGTAACTCATCTCCGAAGGGATAAACATACATTTTATTTTTTTCACCAGTGTGTGCCTAGAGTGGAAAAGCAGAAGAAACAGTTGGGTGTTATCACAGTGTAGCTGCAGGTGGTAGGAGAAGAATCAGATTGTCGCAATTTAGAGTAAAGCCTCCCTTACAGCTCTCTGTGTCCTTAGGTCACCTCACAGGGTGATGACTCCAAGGGCCAGCTGCCAAAAGCCAGGATACCTGGGACATGCTTAGCTTCTTCAAACCACATGTTGGTGTCAGATGACTCTTCCCCTCTTTAGTGTGTGCTGTGTTTTTATGTGTTGGTACTTTAGTGATGCATTGACAATCTTGAGTGAATAAGTCTCTTCCATTAGCACCATTACGATAAGACACCCAAGAAGTTTATTTTCCTTTTCCCATCCTGGAAGTAGGAACATACTTTTTAAAAAAATTAGGCTTATGTATGCATTTAGAAGCAGATACGGGTGATTCCTTTCTTACTTTGCCTTTTGTTTTGGCAAAAGCAGATGATCCCTGTGTGAAACCATGAGTAGACTGTATTAGACTCGTAAAATACTAAGAGTAGGGATTTTCTTGATGAATGAGTGTTGAGAATTAGGACACAGCCAGTCCCTAGGTTCTTTTTATTTGGCAACAGTGCTAAGATGAGGAGTAGATGTCTCAACATCCAGGCAAAGATTCATTCTGTTATTCTCAGCTACCATTTTCCTATGTAGTACTGGAATTAATGTAAGTATGATCCTTCGATTCAGGTGAAATTTGCTCTCAGCTTCTTAGCCTGGTACATAACCCTACAGGCCAGGCTTTACTTTGCAGTCAGAGGAATAGGTGGTAGCTTCAAAGAAGAAGTGCAAATGGGCATCCCAAGAGCTCTTTCTCATGAATATTGCTCTTATGGCCCTTTGCAGTACTTCAGTTTCATGTGACTTAGCATTGTTTCAGTATTCAAGTTTCTAGTGGGTTGTGTTAGCTGTATGGAAGTTAGTGATTTGTTTCTTTCTTACTTCACTTCTTATGCTTCTCTTCACTTCATCTGAAGCAATGATTTGTGTAGTCTTTTACAATACAGAGATTAGTACAGCCATTTTTAGCCAATCTTTGTCATCTCCCTTAGGAGTTGACTTTTGCAGAAGAAACACTTCTGTCTTGTCAGAATGACAGCGATTACTCCACAGTTTGGATCATCTCCAACAGCTTTGTTCCCTGAAAAATGAACTTGGTTTGATGACTAAAACTTTGGTGTATTTGATGAGTCAGAGGGTAGGAAAATGTCTTTGTCTCTGATGAGGCTCTTATAGTGAGACACATTGAACATTAGGGATAAAATAAACCTTAATCTCTGAAGGAAAAACCCCGGAGCATAAAACTGTTCCCACTAGAAATGCTGTAAATCTTGCAAATCGTGTAGGTTTTCTGTTTGGGGCAACATCAAAGCCCAGTGACTTTAGAGATTAAAGTGTGTTTGACAAGCCAAACTTTCTCTGTGCCCTGCTCTTTATGAGACTTGGCCTGTCTCCTGCCTGTGTGTTTCACCTCGGAATGACTTCCTTTTTTCTGGAGAAGTAGGAAGTATCACCTCCTTGAATCTGGAGCAGCATGCCATGGTTTGCTCATTTAAAGCCACTGTAGGTGCAGGAAGCAGCCCTGCAGTCTTCTAGCATTGTCCTGCCCCAGCAGAAAACATGGCTTTTTTACAGCCACTTTTTGGACCCTTCTCATTGTGGAAGAGTTTTCCAGTCTTCTGCTGACTCTACGAAAATCAGATGATTAAGAAGATAGTTGTTTCCTTCAAGTTGGACCTTAGAATTTGAGTCTTTTAAAGCTATCTTGTGTAATGCCTCAGAAAAATTACTCCTATTTTTTGTTTTTATTGTTTACTTGCTTGCTTGTTTCTAACTATGTTTGGGATGTCTCAGAACTTTCTCACTTATAAATTGCAAATAAGTGATCATATTTTTGTTCCAATAAAGGAAGCTGTTTTTTTCTGATAAATCACTGATAGAGTAAAAACTTTTCTTCGGTGCTAATCTGTTTTTGAAAGTATGGCGTGATAACATTTTGCTTTTCAGGAATGGAAAAACTATTTTAAAGTAATTGTGGTCTCTAAAGTTAAACATTCCTGTCTTCATCCAGATTCTTTAGGAGTGGCTCTGGCTGCTTCTTGGGGTGGTCAGACAGCAAGTGGAGGACAGATTGGGAAAGCAAATGGCTTTACGGGCAAACCCTGCAGCGTAAAATCTCATTACTGGAAAAGCGCTTTGTGTTTAGGATAGGTATTCCCGAGTGGAAAGATGGCGATGGTGCATGGTAAGGAGACTCACTAAAATATCTCAAATTGTCTCCGTTAAACATGTAGCATCCTTAGAGGTCAGACAGAGCTGAAACTCGAACAGCTGTACAACAAGCATCTGAGATTGTTTTTAATTGTGTCCCCTTTCTCTAACAGCAGTAATTCTTGTTTATATTGTCAAGAACCTTTCCACTGAGCACAAGCACACCATACTTGAAGGTCAAATGCTTAACCCGTCAGCATGGTTACAAGGAAAATGGACCCTTTTGTTTTCATTAATGTATACCCCAATGGCGGCATAAATAGGGAGGATGGGGGCCCCAAGCGTTCACCCAGCAGAAGTAACTTATTGTAAAAGAGCCACAAAGACAGCATATTTTTCTTTCCATACAACAGTTGTTTAGCCGCTGCCTTGTGCATCCAACCACAAAACAGTAGGCTCATTTATCAATAGGCTGAATTTTTGGGTACCATTTTGTTCCTTTGACCTGTGTTACTTTTTACTGACCTGACCAAATTGCTTAAAAATTGTCCCTTTCTGCTGTCAGTGTTTAAAGCTGCTTAATGTCTCTGAAGTGATCCCCCCTCTTTTTCTTTAACACTTTACATTCCTGTTTACCACAGCACCTGTTACTGTAGTGAACCATGAAATCGCAAATGTTATGCAGCCCTTATTGACCGATAATGCTTTATTAAATATAAATAGAGTATCCTCCTGGCCCTGGAGTGGTGTGTAAGAGAAAGCAGGCAGAGGCACATATGTCCATAGAGACACATGTATTGATTTGTGGGCTCTAGTGAGGAAAGTAGTTTGGTGTATTTGTTTGTCAGGCAAGGAGTATTTCTTTTTCTGCTCCTTAAGAGTTAAGTAAAACTCCAGGGGCCAGTCCAGCAAACATTAAATATGAGCCTCAAACATGAAGGCGTCTTTGTTACTGAAACAAAAATACCACAGCAGGTGGTGGACTCGAACACAGGAGGGAGGAGGAGGCTCAGTTGTTGCCCATTTTTCTAATCCTTTCAGAATACCCATTGTCTCAATCTCAGAGTCAAAGTGTTCCTGCTCAGTCTCATGGAGACAATTTCAGCGTGAAAGGACTGCGCCCATCACTGCTTTTCTACAACAGTTTAATCTTTGGGTATGGAATGTATTACCACCAAACTAGGCAGGAGAGGCAATTATCTCTCTAAGATGAGCCAATAATATCTGCTTATCAAAGCATAAAACTGTTCTCAGTGTGGCAAGTTAGAGTTGAAAAGGAATTCATGCCAACAAGCAGTAGGATTTTTCAGGTTTTTGACTATTAATCAAGACAGAAATGTGGCTTTTGTTGTCCTTGGGGTTCACAAATCAAGTTAGTGGTACTCAGGTTAGCTTTCTAAAGTTAAGGTTAAACTCTAAGTGATCCATGTCTGTTTGTATGACGGTGTTTCCCTGGGGATATAGCTTTAAAGGGATTAAGAGATGAAGTTGGAATAATTGGTTGTTTTCCCTAAAAATGAGTGGAATGCAGTTTATAACTCTCCACCTCAGAACACCCTAAATAGGAAGCATTAAAAGATGAGCTAAAGAGCAAAGGCAGGCTACCAGACAAATTCCTATTGCTGCTCTTGCTGAGGGGTACCCAATATCCCACTGGTGTACCAAGCTCGTCTGTGTTCTCATTGAGCCATCCATAATTGTTTCTTTTATTCCAAATCACAGCTGGGATCACTGAAGAAAATGAATGCAGTGTAATGATAGTTTTCTTTTATAAATTCCTGAGAAGTCTGGAGGTGAAAATCTTGTTCCTCTAAACTTCAGATGGAATTTTAATAAGTTGACAGGTGCTCCTTAAATCATATTTTATACTGATTGCCCATGGGAACCTTGGATGTTTTTTCCTATCGAGAAAAAAGATACATTTCTGTTGCTTAAGTCACAAGTTTAGGTCCAGTGTGGGATCAGAGGCATTAAATGTACCGACAGAATGGCTTCTCCCTAACTTGAAGACTTTGTACCTTCTGTCATTCAGAAGTTCATGTTTCCTTTGACATTCATGTTCCTTTCATATGTAATATTTAAAAATGTAAAGAAAGTAAAAAGGTTGTTTTATCAGACTCAGACTAGGGACATTACAACTATGAGTTTATAGTAGTTCTATGTTGGAAGATAGATTAGTAGGTCTTGGAATCAACAGTCTTTCTCTATTCAGCATATACTGTTGTTTGTCCTCAATGATCTCAGATCTTCTGTCCACGTATCTGAGATTCCAAACTTTCAGAGAGGCAGCAGCTGCTTTTACCAGTACAAATTACCTCCAAACCTTAGTAGGTGACTAAAACTGTTGCCAAGGCCTTAACATCATTCATACCAGTTTTTCTGTCTCTACTCTGCCACCTCTGGCAATGAGATCCTGGGAAAATTTTTTGTCTGTTTCATTTTGTGTGTGTGTGTGTGTGTGTGTGTGTGTGTGTGTGTGTGTGTGTATGTGTGTTGTCCGTTCTAGGGTTTGAACTCAAAATCTTCTACACTTTCTCTCATGTCTGGTGTTCTACCATTTGAGTCCCACCCACTAGTGCAACTGGTTTAATGGAGATAGGGTTTCATGGGCTTTTCTGCTTGGGCTGGCTTTGAAATGAGATCCTCACATATCAGCCTCCTACATAGCCTACATAGCTGCGATTTTTAAATGTAAGCCACTGGCACCCAGCTCTAGGACACTTGTAAAATGAATTGACCAATGCTACCAACATACCTGGTCAGGTTGTTGGGTCGAATGAGATGCTGTATCTCTGCCTCACAGAAAGGGTGTCATATTTTATTAGTCACTACACAATTTAGTGAGTCAGAGAGTGAACGCTGCTAGGAGATGGTCTGGCTTTGACTTTTAGCCCCTCTACTCACCAGCTATGTGATCTGAAGCAAGTTACATATTATTTCTTTGCCGTATTTTTCTTGTCTATAATTTGGCATGAAATAAAACCCATTCCAGTGAATTGTGAGGATTTAAATTAGAAATGCATGAAAGTGATTAGGATAGGATGGGGCTTGGCTTACAGTGTATTTCAAATAACTAATAGTTATTGCTACTGTTATTAACAGTTTCTGATAATAGCTCCTGCAATGTGGTTTTTATTTCCATAGCTACTATTAATGCTTTACTAATATGCACATAAATGTCTTGAATTCCTACTTGAACATTATATCACAAAGTTATCTGAATGTATATGTGTGTTTGGGGGTCAGTGTGTACATCTCAGTCTACTGTGGTCAAGTGCCAGCTGTAAATATGAGCAATTGTGCTGTCTGACTTCCAAAACTCTGTGTACAGTGGTGTTGAGGCTGGAACTTATTTGTCTGAGGTAGAGGTTATCTCTGAACAAGTATAGCAGCTGTGTCTGTGTGATTTTTACGGAGTTGTCTTTTCTTGCCAGATTGTTATTTCATGTAGTGTTTAATAGTCAAATTGTTAATAGCATGAGCTACTTCATTATAATGAGATGTTGCTTTGACTTTGGGAATCTTATGACAAAGTAGTTAAGGGTGTTTGATTTTTATCACGTATATCTTTGTTTTTATAGATATAGATTTTAATTTTTTATTGTCTCAAGATGAAAAAGATAATAGTACTTAAGAGATTAGTGTTAAATGATGCCATCATAGTTGTGATAAGTCAGTGAACAGGGCATTCTAGTAGCGCAGACTATTTTATAAAATCAGTTCTAAGAGCTTAATTAAATCAATTATATTATGTAACCCCCTTGGTCATCCTCTTCTCTGTGCATGTGTTTGCTCCTTCCTTCCTTTTCCTCCTCCCTCCCTCCCTCCCTCCCTCCCTCCCTTCCTTCCTTCCTTTTTTCTGTGCTAGTCCTAGGGTTTGAACTCAGGGCCTGAGTGCTGTCCCCGAACTTTTGTGATCAAGGCTAGCACTTTATCATTTGAACCACAGCTCCACTTAACACTTTTTGGATGATTAATTGGAGATAAAAATCTCACAGATTTTTCTGCCATGCTGGCTTTGAATCTGTGATCCTTAGATCTCAGCCTCCTGAGTCACTAGGATTACTGGCATGAGCCATGAGTGCCTGATTTGTAGTTAATTTCTGAACTTAGATTATAAACTGCAAGTTGCCAAGTATTAAAACCTAGATGTCTCCCCTTACAGCAAAACTGAACTGTTGGGGACAGCTGTGCCTTTAAGAGGCCACAGCTGGCTTTAGCCTGTCCCCTCCCCTTCCGCCTTTAACAGGAAAAGAAGCCCCTGTCCCTGGGGGGCGAACACATGCATGCCATCATGGTGGGGACTTCTACAGAGACCCGGCTCTTGGGGGGCTATAGTCCCCAGCGCTATAGCTCTCCAAGCGCTCCCCTGCCACGTCTCCACGGGCCCCGCTCCCCCCCCCCCCACACACACACAAAGCTGCCATGGCGGAACAACTCTTTACAGGGCCGTGTCCCGAGACTCGCGAAGCCCTGCGAGCCCATGCCTGTTTTCTCTCTATGTGTTTGCCCCCTCTCTGGGTGGGCACTTTCTTCTCTGAAAACCCACTTACTCAGCGAGTCTGTGGGGTCACTGGACCCCGAAATTCCCGGCCGTGCGTTTCTGTCCCACGTGGGTGCCATATGTCGGGGGGCTCTGGACCCCCTCTCCCCACTTCTCCAGGGGAGATGCCTAAATTCTAAACTATGAAAGACACTCAGCCCTACCCCTCCCACCGGGAGAAGGAGTAAGGCGTATCTTGGTGGACTTTGCTGAGTTGAGGAGAAATGCCGAAATCCCCTTCCCCATCAGCCACCTCACGTGTTTGATGCAGGAAGAAAATTTCGGGGAGACAGCCTGATGGTTGAATGGGTCTCACAGGATTTAATTGGGAGGGGGTTTATATAACGGTAATGGCAGGAAAGGTGGGGGACTGGCCAAAGGGCCAGTCATAGGCTAAAGACCATGTCCGTCATGGTGATGTCACGAACTTCCTCTGTGGGCGGGGACTACAGCCCCCCAAGAGCTGGGTCTCTGTAGAAGTCCCCGCCATGACGGCACGCACGTGTTCGCCCCCCAGGGGCAGGGCTTCTCTTCTTGTTAAAGGCGGAAGGGGAGGGGACAGGCTAAAGCCAGCTGTGGCCTCTTAAAGGCACAGCTGTCCCCAACACTGAACTGTCACTGATTGGTTTATCATTTGGAAATTTGGAAATTTCTGTTCCATGTGTATGAAATATGCTGGGCTGGGACCAAAATACTTTTTTTTCTATTAGCCAGAAATTTTCAGTCTTTTCTAGTTTATATATTTAGTGAGTTAATCTGGCTAAGCCTCAACTTCTTATCTATAAAAATGTGGTTAATAATATTTTCTTTACCCAACTCAATTTTTATGAGGATCAGATGAAGGAATGTCTCTGAAAGAATTTTACAAAGTGTCTTCTTGGATTAGATTTGGCTCTTTTGCATAATTACTAAAGGTAAAATTTAGCAGATTACTTAATCTCTTTGAGTTTTGGTGTTTCCATCTGTGAAATGGGAATAATAGTACCTTTATCTCATAGACTGATTGTTAGAATACAAGGATCTAGTGCAGATGAGCAACACCAGACACGTAGGAAACACTTGTAAAGTTACCTGCTTATCATCACTGCCATCATCGAGAATGAATGCAGATTAGACATTAGACTATCTGCTGTATAGACACGGTTAACACTCCACAAGAGGTGAAAGAGGGATAAAAGTCTTAGGAAGTGTAAATAAATGATGAGTAGCTTTAAAAGCTCTCATATGGCTGTAAGAGGCCACTCTAGATTTATTCTAAATCTCAGAAGCAAAGTTCAAGGGGGTAAAAGTAGCTAAAATGTAATGGCTGGTAACTATGGGTCAGATACTACTGTATAGGCCTTGTGTATAAGAGTGAATTCTATCCACCATCTGAAGCTGGTGCCACAGATATCCTCTTTTTACAGGTTGGGAACCTGAGGTCCAGGTATCTAATCTTGTCCATGACCAACATGGCTACTTTACTGCGGGTAACCAACCGCTGGAGCCTTTGTTCTTCCCATGCTAACATCTCAAAGACAAGAGGAACCTCCCAATTCACCAGCATCATTTTACTTCACTGCAGTTGGGAGCTGAGAAAGCCACTTACTGGCTTTGTGTACATTTGAGTTCTGTACCTTCCAGATTCTAGCTCAGATGCAGTGACATTTCATCAGCAGAATGGTATATGTGTGTATGCATAATTTTCCCAAATCTCTGATTTTTAGACCATATTTCTGTCATACTATAAAACCCTGTCTCACCCATGGGCACTTCCAACCTAAGCCAATCTCTTCCTTGTGGCTCTAGGGAGTCATTTACTTTCCATGTGCCTCAGTTTCCTTGTCATTGGCATAGAGATTTCTCTCAGGTGGGGAGGGGGAGGGGTTACTACATTAAATGAGATAATGTTAAGGAAAGGCTGTTACCTTAGAGGTAGCAAGCATTAAATTAATCTAGTGTTCTTATTGCCACTGGAGGGTGAACAGTTCTCCAGGTCCGGGAGCAGCAGTCGGCCCTCTGGTGGACCTCTGCCCTCACTCTCCCAAGCCCTTAAGTTTCCATTAGGGCTTTGGTTTAGATGTAACTGAAAGAAGGGGTGAGCAGAAAGGGGGGTGGAGGGACAGATAACATACAAAGGAGTGAATTATAACAAAGAACCTTTTCTGCTTCAGTTCTTGTGTAGAAAACATATGTTCAGTGATGCAGGCAGCAGTTGGGTTAAAGACACACTGTAGGGCTGCAGACAAAAGGCCTGTGCTCTCCCTGCATTCACAATGTTTCCAAGCACATTCGCTTGTCTCACTTGTTAGGGACCGAGCTGTCAGCTGGATCCTCTTGCAAGTGTGATCTCTTTTTCTAGCTCCCTTTCAAGGCCTTTTCCCCAACCCCCTAGTGTTTTACACTTCATATAATCCAGTGTGCATGACAGACCACTTCAGTCTTTGTGCTACTGATGTTGGGGGGGAAGGCGGGAGCCCATCTGATGGAGATCTTAGGTAACTTTTCACTTGCCCAAGGATTGGAAATTGCTAAGCTACTTTTAGGCCAAATATCCTCAGTGGCTCAATTATTTAGTGCTAGTATAGTTAGCTATTGCTTCACCTTCAATTAACAGCTAGGCCAGTGAACAGATTAGTGTAGTGAGAGTCTTAGAAGGGATGTCTGGAAATTAGGAGCATGTGCTGAGTTGGGTTGGGATTGGGAGAATTCTTGCTTTTATTTATAGATTGAATAGCTTTTGAAAGATAAAGACAAGGCAGCAAGGCACAGCTAAATAATTGGAGGGAAATCAGCCATCATTCTAGTATTATGTGAAATATATAGGCATGTCCAAACTTAATTCTAGATCCACATAATCTCAGTGTACCATGGTTATAGAGTAAACCTTTTTATTTTATTTTTTAAGGGCTTTGCACTTCTGTTGAAATTATTCACATGGGTGAGATTTTGGAAATGCACATTACTTTTTGTCATATATATATGCATATATATTAAGACTTTTATATACAATCTAGTAGAGGTTCTCTTACAGCAACCATGAGTGAGCGGTTGACAGAATTTGCATTCTGTTGCTTCTGCCTAACATGTAACTATCTTGGGCATTTCATTCTCTCTAAATAGGAATGTGAAAATCTATAAAATGGGAATTGCCATTTTTATAGTACATATCATAATTAAAGGTATTAAAATCCTATAGCTCATAGTCAATGTGAACATTTCTTGTCTTTTTAGAGAAAAGATTGTATCTTCACTGCTGTACTATTGGGTCAATTTTAGTACTGGAATCTCTTTTTTCTTCAAAGCATCTTGTTCATGCTCTCTGTTTCTTGATATTGTTGATTAGTTGAGTACTCATTCTGGAAAGCACCAGCATGCTCCAAAGACACAGAGGCAGCAGAAGCAGCAGAGGTGCAAGGAGACTTTTCCCATTGGTTGCAGCTGTAAATGGGCTGTTAGCTCACTTTGGCAGTGGAGGCAATTACACTCCCGCTAATGAGTAGGCAGTGAAGTGGAATTCCCCATCCCATTGATGGAGTCTTCTGGTGTGAGGATAATTACAGCACCTAAAAATCCACAGACAAAAGATACTATATAAATATTTTCTAATGGAAAGTGCCACAAAGTCATCCCCACTAATACATGTCAGAACTGACAGAGGAAACTACTGAGGGCATCATAACTTTTAATGCTGTCATGTGGAAATCCTTGAAAGGAAAGCATTGTGGAAATGTATCCCTATCCTCTGTAGGTGGCAGAGATTTTAAGAGTGGATAAAGTGAATAGACTGCAAGTTGGGATAGAATTTCAGCGAAGGTGATACCTTTCCCCCTTATGTGGAGTGGGTGTCACCCAGCCAGTAGCAGAACAATGGGAAATAAATTGATATTCTTTGTCTCATTGAGTGGGTTCATTGTTTGTAGTTCTGGGAAAGAGGTAAGTGTTGTAAGAGTGTGTGAGGCTTCTCCCCAATGTGGAAGTCTTGTTTTCTCTGGTTTCTAAAGGAAGCTAATGCTTCAGAAACTAACTAGACTGGTTACTGGACTGTCTTGATAAGAATAATTATGTTGTGCCTTTTACCTCCCTATGAATCAACTTTATTATATGGACTGCATGTAATAATGATAAAGAGTAGAATCTCTTGAAACAAATGATTCTATTAGACTACTTAGAAAACAGAAGGAAATAAAAGGACAATAATTTCGTAAACTCTATATAAAGGTCAAAAAAGGCTCTCTAGTATGCAGAGACTAGAAATCAAATCCCATTTCCTATCATAAGAAGCCCGTTGTTTTAGCTGCAGTAGTTAATGTACTGTATGTGAAAGATTTAAGACTAGTTGGAAAGCGTTGCTTCTGTTTTATTAGGCTGCTATTGAAAAGCCAACAGTATAACTTCAACTAGGTGCTCTGAGATTTCTTAATGGGCTGTCAGGGGCAAGACACCAGGGCTGTGCTGTACTAGCTCTTTCCTGTACATTAAAACAACAGGGGCCAAGCGATCACATACAGAAGTATGAATTACTTGATGCTTTCTCTGTTCCATATGGCCAGCCATGTCTTTGGCAATTAATCATGTACAAAATCAGTCGAGTGCTCTCTGAAGCATTGAAGTCAACATTTTGTTGTACCTGTGCCAGTGGGGGCAGTGGGGTTGCTAGTGTAAAATAGCAGGATGAGGAGCTGCTGGCGCCAAGGCCTAAGCAGCTGGATTCTATAAACAACACTTTTTTTTTAAGCCTCTCCACCTTTTTTCCCTTTTCTTCCTTTTATTTCCCCTCCTTTTCCCTTCCTCTCCCCTTCCCTCCTCTCCTTTTACTTCCCTTCCACTCGTCTTTCTTCCCATCTTCCCCTCTTCCCTTTTCTTTTTGCTTTCCTTTAAAAAGCAGGCTGTTTTCCACATCTTCCAAAATGCCAAAATTGCCAACTAGAGCCTGGGGCGGGGGGTCCAACTTTCACACAGGGCTCTGATGTCTCCCCTGTAAGTGTTTAGAGGCGGGACATCCTTCTATATAACAGCCAGATCATTCCAACTGCCGGCTATGCCTGCCTTGAGACTTCATGCTGCTGTGGCTCAATGGCTTTTTAGGGAAACAGATGAGGTGCAGTGATTTCTCTCCTACTAGTCAGTAGTAGGGAAGCGACACACAGTGTACAGCATCACTCAAAGACGCGGCCATGATACTTGAGGATTTTTTAAATACCAATGTCCATATATTCTGTGATTTTTTTCCAGGTTTTAAAATACAATGATGATTTCTAACATTTCTTGAGCATTTTGTATGTGCTAAGCACATTACTCATTACCACAGCTTTATGGGTTAGTTGCTGTTACTGATCTCCCCTTACAGATGAGGAAACTGATTAAAGAAACATTTTCCCTGAATTTTTTACTCTCATTCTTGATTACTCTCAGTTAACTTCCTTAGCCCTCTGGCAGAGAAATGCTAAACTATGCCCTGGGCCATTGGAGGACCCATTTGGTGAACTCTGCTGAAGCATTCATTCAAATAAAGTGGGTCTTTGAGATGAACTGAACCAAGTATGTCTTTGGGTAGGAATAAAAGGCTGCTTTGTTGGCAGCCTCTTGGAGACTTATGCCTTTGAGCCCCTCTTTCAAGACAGTCAGCTTATCCTGTGTGAGATGGGGGAAGGGAGGGAATGAAGACAACAGCTCCAAGTGGTCCAGTAGATGTGGCACCCAGTGGTGACTTTGTGTTATCTCTTAGCAGAGGTCATCCAGGATGTGTTTTCTCAAATTCAGGAAACAGGGGAAAGAAAGTTTTAACACTGTATAAACATTGGCACCCCCAAAACCTCCTGCTCTTAGAGTGGGAGATAAGGTAGGCAAAGGAGCCTGGAGGAGTGTTTATTTGTTCTGCTGAACTGTAGATCCAAGCATGCTGGAAATCTGTGGTGGTGCCCAGTCCAGTTTAGAAAATGTGAAGGCATCACTCAGCATTGGGCTGCAGAGGCCTTACAAAAGAGCCATCTTACACTGACAATCAGTAAATGAAGGAAGACCTGAGATCGACCTTTCTTTGATGGGACTAAGGCTATCTCAGTGGGTTCTGTGCCTTTCTTCTTAAAGAGAAAAAGAAAAAAAGAAGGAAAGCAAAAAAATGTGTTCCTGGACTTTTGAAGAGGGGAGCATTGGTAGGCTTTTTGACAGCCTGTGGCAATGTTGATGTGAGGAAATAGCTTTCCCAGCTGATAACATCTTAAACCAAGTTTCTACACAAGTTGAACCTTAGCCCCCATTATCAGTCAGAGCATATCTTTGTAATTTGTGTGTGCAGGGGGGAAATACAGTGCTCATGGAGACAGCCATGTATATAAAAAAAAAGTGCTTCTCACAGTGACAGTATTGCCTCTTTGGTGGTGGTGAGATGAGAGATGAGAAGGTTGGAAAGCTCTGCAGTCCTGGCACCCGGGTGTTGATGTGTGCTTCTGAAATTGCAAGCAAATAGAAATCCTCCTTAAATTTTCTAATAAGCTAAGAATTGCTGTCATGTTTGTAGAGTGCCATCCTGTTTCAATGCATGCTCTTAGACAAACACTTGCTGATGTGTAAGAAATAGAGATTAGATCTTGACTTGTAAGAATCTCTCACCTCCCTATCAGAGAGGACCCAAAATAATTAATGATTTACATAGAATTTTCCTTTTAAATTGCAGAGTGATTCTCTTTTGAAAACTGTATGTGCAACAAATTCTGCTTTATGGCATATGTGCTTTCCGTATTAGAGCTTATTTCAAGTTATTGAATGTAACATAGTGAACAAAACTTAGAATTACTTGGTTTTGAGTAAGTTCAGATTTAACAGAATTTTTATAAGAAAATGTGCAATTCAAGCCTAAAACATATAGATTTCAGGTTTTCTTTTCTCCATCTCTCTTTCTCCTCTCCTTCCTCCTTTCCTCACACTTTGTCTAGTGGGGTTTTTTCTTTTCCTTTTATTTTTTCTTTGCCTTGTTTTGTATATAAAGGTGTAAGTTGGGGGAAGTAGAGACTCTGGGATATTCTCACTGATCCTTAGTATCCTGTATGTTGTCAGAGTTCAGTGGAAAAGTGTTACAGATTAAATGAGGTATCTTATAGGAAGTATGAATTTTTAGACGCATCCACCCACTTGAGTATTTACCGTCTAAGTGGTCGCCTATTGGGGGCATATACTTATTTTCTTGGTTATGTTGCTTAGTAATTTTACATGTTTTCTTAGAATCCTTTGAGTCAAACCAAAGCCTACTGCAATACTACTTTGGCTTCGAATAGTACTATTGATTTGATCATTTGCTTCAGCAGACATATTCTAGCAGGTCATTCAGCTTCATCTATTCCAAAGCGTCTGTCAGGAGTCTATTTGATGCATGTTGTCATGCCAGGAGCCTTGGAAGTGGGCATGGACACTGTCATAAGAGAGCTCACATTCTGGAAGAAGAAACATCTAAGTGAACAAGTACAGAGACATCCTGATGGATAAAGTACAGTTGGCTGTGATATGCACAGAGGTGGAGTAGTGATCACAATTATATAATTGGACAGAGGAGTATGCCCCAGAGAAGGCTGTGGTATTTGAGTTGGGTTTTGAAGAATGAGTTGTTACTGGCAAATGACATAACAAGGATACTGGTAACTGTACGGTATAGAACAACCATGTGTGTTTAGGAAATTATCTTTATGCAGAATAGAAGATAGGAGATAAAATTTGAGGAGGAAGCAGTACTTGGATTAAGAAGGTAGGTTTTTTTTTTCTTTTTGCCAGGCTCAGGGAATTGAGCTTTTTAAATTAAAAATCATTTTTTATTTCCTCTAAATGCTAATAGTTGGAGCATATAAGAACACAGGTGGTCTGGCTCAGGAGGGGCTGCTCTCCTTGGTGATGGTGAGATGCTTCTTTGAAACATCAGAGCTTTCATGCTGGACAGTTTGAAGGTCATGGCTGTTGGTAATGCTAAGTTATTTGAAAGTAAGTAAAATATTCAGAACTGTACTTTGAAAAGATCCCTCTTGAAGCAGGAAAACTCATGAAAGGGATAAGATCAACATAGAAAGATCAGTTTGGAGGCCATTGCATGGTTCAGATGAAAGATGAGCCTTTGAGTCCTGATACAGATAGACATTGTATAGATGGGGCTGAAAGGTGCCTGATATCTTCTTTAAACTTTTGCAGCTATTCTTTTGTTAAAGGAGCACAGACTTGCATGCAGTAGATTAGCTGAGTTTAAGATGTAACTGAACAATAGCAATCAGAATGGCAGATCCATAATGCAAGAACCTTTGGAAACAGTCTGTTCTCTTCTCCATTTGCCATCATGAAAGGGAACCACAGCTAGAAAGTGACTGTAGGATTTGAACCCTAGCACCCTTAAGAATACACTTAGTCCTTTCTGATTTGGGCAGCATTTTCATGCTGTTTCACTGAAAAAGAATTACTAACACAATGAAATGTAACCCCCTGAGTACGTTTCTTAAACTTGTGCCTTTCTTTCCCTATACTCTGAGGGGAGTGGGAGAAGAATGTGTTTAGTAATAGGAGACTGTTTAAAGCTCAGAACGTGTTTGAAGATAGATCTGTGTTCCTAGCAATGGGAACATAGCTAATATTTCCTGAGTGAAGTCCCTTGGCGAGCCAACACTAGGAAGAAGAAAAATTTTATTGTAAATCTCCTTCTAAGAAGAATGCTCTTTTGACACTGAAATTTCCTTGTGTATTGTTTTAGTTTTTTTTTGCCAGTCCTGGGGCTTGAACTCAGGGCCCAAACACTGTCCTGGGCTTCTTTTTGCTCAAGGCTAGCACTCTACCACATGAGCCACAGCGCCACTTCTGGCCTTTTCTATATATGTGGTGCTGAGGAATTGAACCCAGGGCTTCATGTATATGAGGCGAGCACTTTTACCACTAGGCCATATTCCCAATTTCCTTGTGTATAATAGCTTCCTTGTACCCTAAATTTTATGAAATATTATATTTTGAGGTCTACATGCTGAGTAGAAGTTGACTTTTCTTCAATATTAAACTAAATTATAATAAAATTTATTTTTAGAAACTGGCTATTTCTCTGTTACCTTTATTACTCATTAAGTATGTTCATTGTTAAACTAGTTTTCTGTAGTCCATTCTGTCTTAAAAGTGTGGTGGAGGGGCTGGGAATATGGCCTAGTGGCAAGAGTGCTTGCCTCCTATACATGAAACCCTGGGTTCAATTCCTCAGCACCACATATATAGAAAACGGCTAGAAGTGGCGCTGTG
Organism: Perognathus longimembris pacificus; assembly: GCF_023159225.1. Lineage (NCBI taxonomy): Eukaryota > Metazoa > Chordata > Mammalia > Rodentia > Heteromyidae > Perognathus > Perognathus longimembris. The sequence continues at coordinate 22,975,735 of NC_063170.1, read as the reverse complement.
GCTCAAGTGGCAGAGTGCTAGCCTTGAGCAAAAAGAAGCCAGGGACAGTGCTCAGACCCCTGAGTTCAAGGCCCAGGACTGTCAACAACAACAACAGAAAAAGTGTAGTGGAAATGAAAATTTTCACTTGAATTGTATAAATTGTTCATGTGTTAAAACTGATCTTTTAAATATAGTTTTGTGAGTTTTGTCATACTTTTTGTCAGTTGCAGGGTTTAAACTTTGACATATGTTTAAACTGATATAACCATTGTCACAATCAGGGACCAGAATAGATACAGCATCCTGAAACTCCCATGTGTTGTCCTTTCACCCATCCTAATTCCTAGCAACCATTGTTATATTCTGTGTTACTGTAGGACTGCTTTTCCAAGAATGTCAAATAAATAGAATCATGCAATGTTTAGCTGATTGAAACTGGCTTCTAAGATTCACCCAAGTAGGTGCATATATCAGTTCCTTCTTTGCTTTTTTCTTGTTGAATACTATTTTGCCTTGTGAATATGCCCGGTATGTGTTTATCCATTGATGCTGTGAATGACCTCTTTAGATAAATTCCTATAAATGAGCTTCCTGGGTATATTAGTTAGCCTTTCACTTTTGTGACAAATATCTGAGAGTTTCTACTTTCAGATGTTTTGAACCATGGTGCACTAGCTCCATTGCATGGCAGAGCAAAGTTCCTTACTTCATGGTAGCTGGAAAGCAGAGAGAAGTAACACAAAGTGGCTAAGGCCATGCCTCCAAAGGCATGCCGCCTGTGATCTACTTCCTCTAAGTCCTACCATCTCCAAATAGTCTATTCAAATCTTGAATCCATCTATGGATTAAACTATTAATTATTTCAGACTCTGTATGATTTATTTGTCTTTGGAATGCTCTCCCAAACAGTTTCAAAGATTGTTTTACTCATCTCCCAGGTATCCCTCAAACTAAATTGATAATCCAGATTGACCACACTGGACCATATGTTAGATATATGTTTAATTTTAAGAAACTATCGGGCTGGGAATATGGCCTAGTGGCAAGAGTGCTTGCCTCACATACATGAAGCCCTGAGTTCGATTCCCCAGCACCACATATATAGAAAACGGCCAGAAGTGGCGCTGTGGCTCAATTGGCAGAGTGCTAGCCTTGAGCAAAAAGAAGCCAGGGACAGTGCTCAGGCCCTGAGTCCAAGCCCAGGACTGGCAAAAAAAAAAAAAAAAAAGAAACTATCATACTGCCTATCAATATGACAGTATTTATATTCCTATCAGAAATGTATAAAATTCTAAAAAAATGTAAGTGCTATTTGGAGTGTCCTGAAGTTAGAGTTAAGAAATTTTGTTTCACTGTGCCTTGGAAGTTTGAGTTTAAGGAGAAGCTCCATGGTAAGTAGAGTGGCAGTAGGTCTGCTTTTGTGTGCAGTATAATACATTGGAGTTCCATGTAAGAATATATTTGAAGGGAAGCAGGTTTATCTGCAATGTTTAGAAACTACTTCAGTAGGGCACTGCATCTAGAATGTGGGATGTGAACCTTTGGAAATATCTGGGTGATAGTGCACATATTGAAGCCCACAGTGAGAAAGTCATTCATTCCTTCTCCAGCTCCTGATAGATCCAGCATGTGTTTAGCTTTCTCTAGCACTTGTCAACATCATCTTTTACAAAGAGAAAACACACTTCAGCCTTAAGACCTTCAGCAAGCAATAACACCTATCCAGAATGACCTTTCTTTTATATAGAATTACTTTTATTATCTTCACATTAATGATAGGCACTTGGGTTCTCCTTTTTTTCTTATAAAGTGAATATACTTATATTTTTAATAGGCTGACTTTGTTATTGTTGTTGTTGTTATGGAGCTTGAACTCAGGGCCTGAGCACTGTCCCTGAGCTTTTGTGCTCAAGGCTAGTGCTCTACCACTTTAAGTCATAGCTACACTTCTGGTTTTCTGGTGCTTTATTGGAGCTCAGAGCCTCAGGGACTTTCCTGTCGAGGCTGGCTTCAAACCTCAATCCTTAGATCTCAGCCTTCTGGGAAGCTAGAATTACAAAGATGATCCACTATCTTCTGATTTTTAAGGAAAAAATGCTCAGTCTTGTGTACCTTCTCTCCAATATGGCAGGAATCACGAAGATGTACTAGAATGAATGTAGCTAGAGAAGCTGAATCTAAAGATCTGGCTTTATAAAAACAAACAAACAAAACTTAGTGGTGAATCTTTTGAGGCAAAAAACCCCTTAGTGAAACATGTGACTACTTTTTAGTCCCTTAGGTTATCTATTTTATGAGTTTATCATTTATCTGATAGCCATTTTTTTTTTTTTAAGTTTTGTGTTGCCAGTCCTAGGGCTTGAACTCTTGGCCTAGTTGCTGTCCCTGAGCTCCTTTTTGTTCAAGGCTAGCACTCTACCACTTGAGCCACAGCACTACTTCCACTACTTCTGGCTTTTTCTATGACTAGTTGGAGATAAGAGTCTCATGGACTTTCCTGCTGGGCTGTCTCAAACTACTATCCTCAGATCTCTGCCTCTTGAGGAGCTACGATTACAGGTGTAAGCCATCAGCTCCCATCTGTCATTTTTTTTTCAAAGAAGTATCTTCTATTTTCCTCAGGAGTTAGTTTTGAAAAATTATTAGGTAGAAAATGGGGTATAGTAATGAATGACACAGGCAGCATCCCCTACCTTTGTGAATCTTCCCTCTTCTACGTCCTTCTTCTTGCAGTGGCCACTGGATAAATGGTGGAAATAGCAATAAAGCGCTAAATGAGCTCTTAAAATTATATTAATAGATTCAAAGAGAGAAGATAATTTTATTTTAATTGTGCTTGTGGGGCCATCTAGATATACATGGCTACATTTTTGGTAAACTCATGTACCCACAATCATGATGACAGACATTTTGAGGCTGCTTCCAACTTTACACGAAGTGGGGTGGGATAGACAGGAGAGAGATTTGTTATAATATGCATTGATATCAAGACCTTTCTGAACTTAGACATCTTGTAGATTGGATTCTACAAATTGCAGCTGCCTGAGTTCCATCAAGCCCATTGATGTTTCTTGTTTGGCTCATGTGGTATTAAAAAATATTAACAAGCCTCCAGTATTTACAAAATCAGGACTTTCACATTTAAATCCCCTCCCAAAAAAGATTTTTAATTCATTTTGAAAAAAATGTTTTGTTTTGTTTTGCCAGTCCTGAGGCTTGAACTCAGAGCCTGAGCACTGTCCCTGGCTTCTTTCTGCTCAAGGCTATCACTATACCACTTGAGCCACAGTGCCACTTCCAGTTTTTCTGTATATGTGGTGTTGAGGAATCAAACCCATGGCTTCATGCATACCAGGCAAGCACTCTACCACTAGGCCACATTCCCAGTCTATCATTTTGAGAATTTATGGGCAAGCTATTCCGAATGGCAAAGCTAGCTAAAGCTGAATGATGGCTGCTATTCTAGATGAGTGTGTATTTTCTTTGGGTAACCTCTACTTTACTCATACATGCTATACCTGGTGCAAGTTGGTATTTGAATTTGTAACCCCTGGATCCTGAGATCATAGATTGACATTGTCTAGAGATATTGAACGTTCTTGTCTGAACATTCACTGAAAATGTTTCTGTAGAACTTGATTGAGTAGCCAACTACTTACATCCCTTAGTTAATGTCATAGTGGACCTAAAAGGTGGAAGTCAAAGTCCTTTTCCTGGCTAGTGTTACTCTAATAATCTTGGATTCTTCTAAGATAATACTTCCTGCCTTTTCTCCTTGTATCAACTAGAGATTTGATTCTGAGTATCAGAAACAGATTCTAATGGATTTATTAAAAGAATATTGGCTAGCTGAAACCATCAGTGGAAAAGAGTACCATCTGAATTAAGAAAGTTCAGGAAACCAGTGACACTTTGAGGACCATATGTGGCAGGAGCAAGGATGTTATTGAAAATTGTCACTGGATTGTTCCCTCTCTCTTTGTCATTCCTATCAAGAGTTTAAAGTCCTAGAAAAGGGTATCAAGGTAACCTGTCTCACATCCTTTATAATGGAGGCAAGAACACCTTGGTTGACCATTTTAAACCTAGAGATAATAAAAACTTTCCCAAGAAGAGAGCTAGATCTCTTTTATGGACAAAGGAATATAGGCAATAGAAATAGTAAACACTACACCTTGTCTCAGGTGATCATGAAGATATCAAGTAATTGCTGTTAGATTCTATCAAGTAGTAAGGCAGTCATATTTTGACTTAATGAGAACCAAATTATGAACCTGCTCTTTAAGCATCAGTTAGATAAGGAATATATTGAGTGATCAGAACATAGAAAGTATTAGTTTCATTCCCTTTAACTATTACTTCATTTATAAAATCAACAAATAAGCTATGCTAACTTTAAAAGTAACAAAATGTAAAGGTGTTTTCTGAGGCTATAATGTTCTGGGTAGTTTTTGTGCTTTCTGTGCTCTTGTTTCTTTCTTTATAAGACCTTGATGCAAGAAGCAAGGAAATGAGTAAATCATGCTCCTCTCACTCCCCACCCCCAAATCACTGGCCTGGGTAGAAATTGAAAGTAATGATTCAAATCAGAGAGGTAGAGTGGAAAGCCTCAGCTGGGTGGCAGGAAACAGAGAGAAAAACTCAGAGCCTGCTCTTTTTTAAAAAGGTAAAACAAACAACTCACAGTGAAGTGTACGTGAAAATCATTTCTAATAATAGCTCATGGTAGGCAATTCCCGGGGGGGGGGGTGGAAATCATTGGTGTGCTGAGAAAATGAGGGAGAATTCACAGTGTCTTGATGTGTTACTCTAGGCCATGGAGCTTTGGAGTTTACCTTATGTGCCATGTACATTGATTAGACACAAAATATATGCTGGCCATTTTTGACCATCATTTACTGTATTGATTTGTTAGCAGGGGAACTGTAATAAAAAAGCCATTGATTTACTGTCCTTATTTGCTTATGGGCTTTTTTTATTATTAATTTTTCACTTTTTCTTTCTCTCTTTTGGATCATTTCTTGTAGACAAATGCTGTGCTTCATGAAGTGAAAAGAGAGGGGCTCCCCATGGAACAAAGGAGTGAAATCCTGACTGCCATCCTGGCCTTGCTCACCACACGCCAGAACCTGAGGAGGGAATGGCATGCCAGGTTAGTTCTGTTAGGAAATGGGATTTGTTGTCTCTGACAAACAAGAGCTATATTTGGCTGAGCCCTTCCTTACAGCCAGTATTTGAGGGGCCATGAAAAATAAGCAAGCTGAAGACCTTTTCAGCTAAAGTTAGCTTTCCTGCCCAAGGTAACCTACATTCATTGTAATGACCCATGATGTCGTCTCTATGTAAATATGATTTATCCCTGAGTGTAACATTCAGCATCCATGTTTGCATCTTGAGCATAATGTAATGTAAGTACCTGAAGCCAAAGAGCCCCATTCAATCAGCAATCCAAAAGACTTGCATTGCTATTTTGTTAGAGCAGATCAATGCCTGAGAAATCCACACGGTTACTGTCACTGGAGAAAGGCAGATTATTTGAAAGTAGTCTGTTTATTACCCCATTTTTAGAATTGACCAAGTAGAAATTGCTTTTGCTTCAATGGTACCATGGTGAGGAAGCTTTTACTGGTACAAAGTTTGTATAAGGCATACATTTTTATAGAATCATTGCTTGCATAGTTGATGCCATGTTACCCTGTTCATTTTTTTTAAAAAAATTGATGTGCAAAAGATTAGAGCTGCTTGTAGTTTGTAAAAATTACTGAATTATCATTTGTCCCTAAGCAAGGGAGAGAGGAATCAGGAAGATTATACTGTATTTTGTCTCAGAGTCTTATTTAGTGCATAAAAATTCTATGTGCCTGGGTGTCAGGAATATTTATTGATAGCTATAATATTCTCCAAGTGACTCCATACAACAGAATTTACAATAATTGATAGGTTTGCTAGTAATAATTATCATAAAAATAGATTTGTCTGAACAAGGATGAAAAGTGTTTTCCAAAGAAGGAGACAGTATGAGATATTGATTCTGATCAGATATCAGAAAGCTGTTTCTTCAAATATGTTTATTATCTATAAATTTAGATTTACATTTAAACAATCATTTTAAAAGTCCCAGTATTTTTCCTCTTTTCACCATATGGTTATAATAAATGAAACAGTTTCAACTACATTAGTGACTGATTTCCAATTTAACATTTAATAAGTAATTTTAAAATGTTCTTTGTATTATAATTTAAATACTTGTATTTATTTAAAAATATCTGTATTAAATTATAGAATATCAGTGTAGGTGCGCCAAAAAGGTTTCTTTATCTCTGACATTTTCTAGCTTCCCCATGGTGATTCTTATAAAATAGGAAAGGGAAGGAGAAAGAATTCCTTGCAATATCCCTGTGGGTCCCTCCGAAGACAGCAGGAGATGTGGATTGAGAATGGCTTTCTTTTGTTGAGTGCATTTGGTTTGCTAACAGTAATTTCCTATGACTCCAAATCATCAAACAACGTGGCCAAAATGGCCTGTTTAACAGGAGTCTGGTCTCAGCGTTTCTGGCCCTTACTGCTAACAATTTAATCAGGAGCTGGAGCCAGTGTTGAAGTTGATGTAGTCTAGCATCTGAAACAAAAATTCTCAAGTCCTTTGTGGTAGGGGAGGAGGAGAGAAAGCGCTCAGTCACTGACATTGTGCAGACTCCCTTAAAACTAAACACCTGAAAGAAAATTTCAAGAGGGCGATGTCTTGAGAGATCAGGAGGCAAAGTGTCCTCAGAGTATTAAATAACCATAATCCTTCCCCCTCCCCTTTTCACCCTCACTTGATGTTTCCCATCCCAGTGCCCTATCTAAAAGACTCATCCATATGATCCGTATAAACAGACGGTCACCATATCCCTCTCTTTTCCTCATCAAAGCGTCATCTGGTTGTCTGGAGGAGGGTAGTGGCTCGGTTAGCCATCTAGCGTGTAGTGGTGAAAGTTATAAAACATCCATGGCACTGCTTCCCTTGCTGCCTGTGTTTCAGAGATTGGCCAATTGTGTACTTTGGAATTTACACAAGGAAAAATGTGCTTTGACAGAAAATAATTAGCACTCACCAAAGGCCAAGCAATAGGTTACAGCATTTTACTTTCATCAAAGCTATCAGGGGATCAGTTAGATTAGATAATAGAAAATTTTTCCTCTGAAAGTTACATACAGATGACTCTAATTATCTTCTATTGCACATTAGAGAGTGCATTATAAACTGTACAACTTAAAGAAATTTAGGTCAGCTGAGACTCTGCAGCTGGCAATAACTTGAGCATAAGTCTACTACAATAAACCCAACAGCAGGTTCATTTGTGATCATGATATCAAGGAGAATATTTTCAGGGAAACTTGTAACTTGGTTATAAAATATTTGTACCTCTTTCAGGCCAGATGCCGAGCCATTGTTTGGGATTTACTAGCATCTCTTAAACCAAACGCATATGTTCCCTGTAATTTAGCTTCTTGAACAAAGTGTCAATTCTGCAATGACTTGGGGTAACCGAGTTTGTCACAGTGTCACACAACCTTGTGATTCCAGAGGCACATCTGAGTGCTGTGGGTTTCCTTCCCCAAACTCGGTAATCCTATAAACAGCCTTCTCCAAATAGGCTTATTAGGGCTGTCTATTCACTTCCCGAGAGTTGAATGATCCAAAGTACATCAGGAGCCGCTGTGTGAATGCAGGGTAAGTGTTAACAGAAGTGGTACAGAATTTCTGAAGATTTGGCTTTGTTTATACAGTCCACTCTGCCTGATGGACAGCTTGTTATAGCTTTTAAAGAACTGGGCAAGCCCTCTGATCTGACCCCTTCTTGACCTCCACAGCCCAAAGGTCAGTCTGCAGCTAATAAACTCAAAGGTTCTTAGGGTCTACTGTAGGAAAAGGCAGAAAAAGAGCAGCTGCAAGGACTGTGTATCCCAGGATCGGCTGCTTTAGGGTCAGTCTTGATAATGAAAATGATTACCAAATTATATGGAAGTTTAACCGCAATAGTGAGAGAGAGGAGGGTGGAGCCCAGTGTATTAGGTTTGATAAATGAACTGTGAAGAGGCCCATCTGGCTCTCAACATCTTTTCTCCTCCTCTTTCCCTACCAAGGGGAAACATTTTAAAATAACAGCAGTACATATAGACTCAATGACCCATGCAAGTAGCTGGAATGGATTAAGATTTAATGGTGACAGTGGAAGGAATTATCATTTGAAACGTGCACCCCCCCCCAAAAAAAAGGTACTGTCCAATGTCTGTGCCTGAGTTGTTTTGCTAAATAAAATATTTTTAAAAGTACCTTCATTTATATTCCACACCATCCTTAGCATCTTACCCAGATTACTGAAAAATTGCAAGGTGTTGTTTTTCAGGAAATAAAAATAGAACATTTTTATCATAAAACAAATGCACCTTGTTTGAACATGTCAGAATAGAATCATATATTTTGATTCTGCTTATTCAGTTTCAGTGATGTAGGTTAATCGAATGTTGGAGGTTTCTTTTTCACATGCAAAAAAATTGGTGTCTATTTTAGTGTGTCATCATTGTGGATTTTTTAGCTTGGGTATAGCTCATGAACTCAGATTTGTTCTTAACTATGACTGAGCAATCTTTCTTGAGTAGTTTATGTTTATTCCTACCTTTATCTGTTTTTTAAAACCTCATTGCAATGTTAATTCATGCCAACAATGGCTAGATCACTAGATGCTATATGGCTGCTTATTGTCATGGGGTAATCTACTTAGAGCTCTCTCCAGTTTCCCATGAACTTGGAATGTCCTAGTTTCAGACTAATGGCACTGAGACCATGATGCTCTGTTTTCCTACCAGGGTAACTCACAAGTGTCATGACTTTGTGAAACAAGATAGTTTTACCCAGAAGGCTGTGTGTGTGTGTGTGTGTGTGTGTGCGTGTGTGTGTGTGTATTTACAGTGTGCAAAATGCTGCATGGGATGCTATACTATACACTGTGGTAAGCATCCAGTTTCAGAGTTTATCTGAGGGTAAGAATGTCAGAAGTTCCTAGAAAGAGGTGATGGAAAATAAAGTGGTGGAACCATTTGTTAACACTACAGAGTCGCTCTGATCTGCTCAGGAAACTATTTAATTGTAGATGTCTTGGTAGACTAGGATTGTTGTGGTATGGAAAGCCCCTTATACTATGCTACATTGTTTGCATAATAGAAGCCTCTCCCAGACTGTAATTATATTAAAAATAGAAACGAAATGCTTCTAAACATTACCCAAAGTTAGCTTATTTTTCATCTTGGGTTTTGACTTGACTGTATATGTGTATGAGGATTTAGTGTGAGCAGGAAGCTGGACAAAGGATAAAACAGAGCTGAGAATTACTTAGAGAATGAGTTGTACTTTTTTATTTTTTTAAATTATATTTTGGTATTCATGTACTTTAGCTATGAACCTATACTAACCTACCTGACTATGTGCATGTAACTTCAAAATGGAAATCTCACAGATGTCACAGATAGGGCAACATTGCATGTACAGGAAACCTGTAGTGTAATTTAAGAGTTTCTTGATGAATTTTAAGCCAGTTTCAGGAAAAATCTTTTTTTTGTTGTTTTTTTTTTGCCAGTCCTGGGCCTTGAACTCAGGCCTGAGCACTGTCCCTGGCTTCTTTTTTTTTTTGCTCAAGGCTAGCACTCTGCCACTTGAGCCACCGCGTCACTTCTGGCCATTTTCTATACATGTGGTGCTGGGGAATCGAACCCAGGGCTTCATATATACGAGGCAAGCACTCTTGACACTAGGCCATATTCCCAGCCTGAGTTGTACTTTTTAATGTTAAAACGGTGGCTCTAACTTTGTGCTATATAAGGTGCAGTTATGAAATGTAAGACAAAATGAGACCTTTAGGTTTTTAAATTGAGATGCAACTCACTACAAATTTCATCCAGTATAAGTTCACCATTTTAACATATACATTTTACTATCTCCATATAATAGTATCACCACTGTGTAACTGCAGAATATTTCTATAACCCTCAAATGAAGTCTTATGTCTGTTAGTAACAATTCTTAATTTTTCCTTCCTTTCACAGTCCCTACTATACCAATCTACTCTTTGTCTCTTTAGATTTGCCTATTCTAGACATATTTTGTAAACAGAACTGTACAACATGCCATCTTTTGTGCTTTGCTTCTCCCATTTACCATAATGATTTCAAGGTACATCTGTGTTATAGCATGTACAGTCTTCATTCCTTTTTGCTGCTGAATAATCTGTCATATGGTTTGCATTATTGTATTATCTACATTGATTATTTAAATTTTGTTTATCTAGTCATCAATTAGTGAACATTTGGGTTGTTTCATTTTTGTGCCTTATGAATGATGCTCCTGTGAATATTCATGTTTACAATTAGTGTGTGTGTGTGTGTGTGTGTGTGTGTATGTGCACACGTGCTGGTCCTATGGCTTCAACTTAGGGCCTGGGTGCTGTCCCTGAGCTCCTTTTGCTCAAGTCTAGTGGTCCACCACTTGAGACACAGCTCCACCTCCAGCTTTTTTTTTTTTTTTTGGCAGTTTATTGGAAATAAGAGTCTCACAGACTTTTCTGCCCAGGATGACTTGAAATGGAAATCCTCAGATTTCAGCCTCTTGAGTTCTAGGATTGCATGTTTGAGCCACTGGTGTTTGGCTATGTTTACAGTTTTTAAGTAATATATTTTTAATTCTCTTTGGTGTTATGTTTACTCCATCTTCTACTCAAACAAAATGCCTGAATTGCGGTGTTTTAATAAAGAGCAGAGGTTGATTTATTCATAGATCTGGAAGTTCAAGGGCATGGTGTTGGCCCCAGTTTGGCTGTAGCACAGGTCTCATATAGGATAGGATCACAGTGGTGAGATACATGTAAGAAGGATAGATTACACAGCGAAAGTGGAAGCCTGAGCCTAATCAGGACATTTGGCTTGGTGAAGGGGGTGTTCTAAATGGAGCTGTCACTAAATTGTAGCTGTGCCATTCTTTTTTTTTTGCTAGTCCTGGGGCTGGAACTCGGGGCCTGAGCACTGTCCCTGGCATCTTTTTTGCTCAAGGATAGCACTCTACCACTTGAACCACAGTGCCACTTCTGGCTCTTTCTGTATATGTGGTGCTGAGGAATCGAACCCAGGGCTTCGTGCATTCTAGGCAAGCACTCTACCACTAGGCCACATTCCCAGCCCAACTGTGCCATTCTTGCATTGCTATAGTAAGGTTTGTTCCTTTCTGGTTTTGCAAATGGCCCAGCTTATTTGTTTTTAGAAATCCTCTACATATGTTTCTACACTTCTCTTACATGTCTTTCATTGTAGTATCTCTGAGCATTGCACCCCAGGTTGGAATGTGGCCTGTCTGAATTGAAGCTAAGCACTTATAGCTTCCCTAAATTTTAGGAACCTGAAAGACTTACTATAGATAAGTTCATTTAAGGAGCTTGAAAAATGGTGCAGAGGACAGAAATATCTAGGTCAGTTTCCTAGGAAAGTTAAAAATGACTCTGCCAAGATCAAGATATCTTTATAAACGTATCTTCCTCACATTGAACTTCAGCAGTCCAGTGCCCAGAACACCTTTTGTTGTTGTTGTTGTTTGCAGACAAGACAACCATCTATTGACCATTTTCCTATTTTCTGTAATCCTTGCCATCACCACTTGATGACTCAAGCATTTCTGGTAAGACTTCAAAGTCAGTTTCTTAGAATCTAGAACTTATAATGATTAGGAGTTACTTCTCTAAGCTAATCAGCTTTAGAACTTTGACTTGAGCCCAAGAAATCAGTTTATATAAGTTACTTGTGCAGATCCACTCACTTCTAAGACTAACACACTAAGATTTTCTCCATGGGCATCTAGTCTCTCCTTTGCATGTAGTTATCCTGGATTATACAAAACAGACAAATCAGCATAATCTACCTTAGAAATTAGTAGTTATTTATTGAGTACTTACTATGTGCATGCAACTGTGCTAGACACCATAACCACAACATGTTTCTGAACTAATTTATCATGGAAGTGTTTGGCAGTGGTGAGCAGTTAGTAACACTGTGGCTAACACACACACACACACACACACACACACACACACACACATCCTTGATTCTGTGTTTATATTTTTCTCTCTATTAAAGTATACATAGAGCACTTGTGTGCTTGTTCACCATCTGTGAAACCTGCACCCCAGACCTGTGCAACTTTTAGCTGTCTCCTGCATTCCAACAAAAGACCAGGCCACTGTGTTCACTCTGTGCTCTGGCATCTAGAAAAGTGCATGACATTCACCTAGTTATAAAAACAGCTTGGTACTGACACATGAATAGGCTTGAGGACCAATAGCATAGAATCTCTGAGTCTTCACCCAGAAGTAAACCCATAGACCTATAGCCACCTAATCTTTGATTCTGGAGCCAAAAACACTAGATAGAAAAAAGACAGCCTCTTCAACAAATCGTGATGGCAGAATTGGTTATACATGTGCAGAAAATTGAAGTTACTTCCTTACATATCAACCTGCAGCAGAATCAGTGTAAGACAAGATACCCTGAAAGTGTTACAGGAAGGAATAGGGGAAACACTAAGGGTATTTGGCACAGGTCAAAACTTTCCTGATAAAGACCCAGAAACACAGCAAATCAAAGAAGGCTAGTTAAATGGTATTTCATTAAACTGAAGAGTTTCTGTATGACAAAGGATATAGCTAGCAAGATAAATAGAATACCCACAGAATGGGAGAAGATCTTCGCTAGGTATACATTAGACAAGGACCTCATATTTAAAATATACTTAGAGCACAAAAAATTAACCCCCCCAAAAAAAAATCCTCAAAGAAGCAACAACCCAATTAATAAAAATGGCTAAAGACTTGAAGAGAGACTCTCCAAAGAAGAAATAAGAATGGCCCGATAGACCCAGGAAGAAATGTTCAACATCTCTGGGCATAAAAGAAATGCAAATCAAAACAACATTGAGCTACCATCTCACCTCAGTTAGAATGGCCATTACCAAGGAATCTAATAATAACAGAGGCCGGTGGGGATATGGCCCGAAGGGAACCCTACTACACTGTTGGTGGGAACAAGTAAACTTATGCAACCACTCTGGAAAGCAGTATGAAGGTTCCTCAAAAGACTCAACTTAGAGCTTTCCTATGATCAAGCAATTCCACTCCTGGGCATTTATCCAATAGAACACAAACAAAGCCACACTAAAGCTACCAGTACAACTATGTTCATTGCTTCATTGTTTACCATAGCCAAGATATGAAATCAACCCAGATGACCCTCAGTAGATGAGTAGATCAAGAAAATATGGTATATATACACAATGGAATTCTATGCTTCTATCAGAAAGAATGCTATTGTATCATTCATAAGGAAATGGTAAGATTTGGAAAAAATTATATTAAGTGAAGTAAGATACACCCAAATAAACATAGGCTGCATTGTTTCCCTCATTTGTTATAGCTAGAATATGTCTATAAATTAGTCCATTAGATAGTAAAAGACAAATAAGTACATGTGGACATGATTAATTAAATAGCACTCTAAACATTTACACACTGAGAACAAAGGAGGATAGTCTTAGAAGAGTATCACAATGGCTCAATTGCTATGTGCATATGACCTTACAAAAGGATGCTTATCGAAATGAACTCCTAAGAAATGGAAATAAGAGGTGGTTTTTTTTTTTTTCTTTTTTTTGCCAGTCCTGGGCCTTGGACTCAGGGCCTGAGCACTGTCCCTGGCTTCTTCCCGCTCAAGGCTAGCACTCTGCCGCTTGAGCCACAGCGCCGCTTCTGGCCGTTTTCTGTATATGTGGTGCTGGGGAATCGAACCTAGGGCCTCGTGTATCCGAGGCAGGCACTCTTGCCACTAGGCTATATCCCCAGCCCAAGAGGTGTTTTTTTTTATTCTGCTGTTTGCATTTATTTCTTTTTTCTTTCCCTTTTCTCCTTTGGTTTATTTCCTGTTGTAACTTTATTATTTCTGTACCCTTTGTCTTCTATATAAGTTGATCTGATTTGGGGAAGGGAAAGGAAATCACAGAAATGGTGGGACAAAGCGTGAGCCACTTCAACAGTGATACTCACTGGACACTATGTCAGAAATGAACTTTCTGACATGGGGGAGATGGGGGCCAGGAGAGAAATATTGGGAGAAAATGAGGGAGGGGTAACTGTTCACAAAGAAATGTACTCATTACCTTACTTATGTCACTGTAACCCCTCTGTATATCACCTTTACAATAAAGCTTAAATTTGAAAAAGAAAAGTGTATGGCATTCTGATGTATTAACTAAGTAGAAGAACTTACCGTGACCCATCCTTGAGTTTATAAGTACTTTGTGTTCCTTCTTAATTATGAAGATGATACTTTCTCTTTCCCCCCCCTAACTTTGCCAAGGGAAGAAACCTTGAAACTGAAAGTTAGTTATTCACTAACTTTGCCTAGGGCACAAACTTGACACTGAAAGAAAGGAGAGAACTCTGATACACCATTCTCTTCTCTCTCCTTTCACCTATAGCCATCCTGGATTATAATCAAAACTGACAAATCAGTTCAGTCCAGTTTTGCAATTAGCTATTATTACTTAGATATTTAAGGCCCATGATGGCACCCAGTCCTTTGTTAATAGACTGAGCAAGAAAGGATGCTTTTGCACAGGCTGCCTTGGGAACATGTGGAGCAAAACACCAAGGCAGTGGGCTGGGACCAGAACTAAGACATGGTCTCTTGCTTGAGACAGTCATTTCTGAGCTCCTTCAGCTCACTATTAGAAGTGAAATAGAGCTTGGTGAAGAAAAACTTGTGGAGGTAGAAAGGGTCATAAAGGCCTCTCTAGGGACATGCCTCCAAATAAGGGAATAGATTTCAGCCTGGTAAGAGCAAAGCTGAAAGCTAATGTGGCTTTTAGTCTGTTCTTCATCAGCTCCAGGCCTTTTCCTGGATGCCTTCTGTGTCTCAATATGATAGTAGTGCAGGGATGAACATTAGCCTTGGTTACTTGGAATTTGGGCCCAAAGTCCTTTTCCACTCTAAGGAGTTGTGTTCACAAAAAGTAGATCCATTGGCCTTGGGAATGGGCTCTGGGACAATTAGACTGATGTAATTATCCACAGGGACAATCTATGATCCTATCACCTGACCATGCTGGGTGATAGCTTTCAGGCTCCAGAGAAAGGATGTGTTTTCTGACAGAGTTAGCTCATTGAACACCAGGAATTATGGCAACTGTAGGTTAACTGGCTTTCTACACAGCAAGCTGAGCTTGTTTGCAGTGTTAACATAGGCATGAGGAGTAAGCAAGAGAGGAGACAATGGGAGGTACTGGCCTGCTAATTGCCATTGATGTCCTTTAAAAATATTTGTCCCCTCTTTAATAATTGCAGGCTCTGATTTCTGCTGCAAAGAGTGGAAGAATGTCTTTTGTGTCTCCAAAGCAGATTACTCCATAAAACCTGATAACTCCATAAAACCTCCTCATAAATGTGTAGGAATTGAAACATTGTATAAATTTAGAGCAAAGATTAATTGAGTCAAGGGATAGAGTTACCCTTTTTCCTCCTAAGACACAGCAAGTTATCTTAAGGAGGCAAGTGTTGTTAATGTTATTACCATTGTTACTGTCATTACTTGAACGTTTTTATGGGGAACAAAGGCCAATTGATTTCTGTGCATCTTATTTATAAAATCAACACATGGGTTTGAGCCCGAGCTGTGGATGTGGCAGGTCTCTGATTGTGATTAGTGGCTGGCTGCTTCTTATGGCTAATGACATTTATTTATTCACCAAATATTTATTAAGGCCTTACTATTTTCCAAGCACTGTTCCAGACCCTGAGTATACAGCAGAAAACAAAATTGAAGGAAATTCTTCTGTCATGGAGGTAGAATTCATTCTAATTTAGTGCCATCAGGAACTGTTTCCTTCAGTGGAACCCTGTGAATTTCATGCCGTGTCCTGTGTATTGTACAACAGCCAATTAAATCTGTAATTCTATTGGGGAAAATATTTTTTTAAATTCCCTTTCTAATCTTCACCAGAAACTGATCATTTGTAGCTGTAGTGCAATAATGTTTGCAAAATCTTCATGGATGCTAGTGTTTGGAAGAATACCGTCCTAGGGAATCCTCCTTGACTGCTTTTTTTTTTGGCTCTCTGGTTCCCATTTAACTTTCCTAAGACATGTATCACCTTGAAAGTTTTCAAGGAAGGCGTAAATGCAGGCTATGTTATGTTAAGAAATCTCCCTTAAGAGATAACTGAAGAAGCCACATCTTTGTCATAGGTGGTGATTATAGGTAACAATACACTCAGGCCTCATCAATGGTGTTATTGTTGCTGTGACTGATGAGAGTCACATGTTGGTTCTGCAAATATGTATTGCATGCCTACCTGGTCCTAGGTACTCTACTGGCCCATAGAGCTGCAGTGATGAGTAATTCTTGATTAGGGGAAATGGATCCTCTAGTACAGAACAATAAATACTGTGAAAGAGATTGAATCATGATTCCATGGAAACCCAGGTCCAAGGGAAAAGAGAGGAAGTTTCTCCTTAAATGTTCTTTTGTGACTCACTGTATGCCAGGCACTGTGTGATTACTGTCCCAATGCCAAATTGTGTTGAGGAAAAGTGGGCATGAAGCTACTTTGAGTGTAAATGGGAGACAGAGGAGAAATCTATGTACAGCTGCAGACCACTGGATGGAATTTGTGCTGTTTGTGCTACCTTCTTTCCAGAGGGACCTAGTTCTCAATACTGAACAGGAAAAACAAAACAAAACAAACTTGTTTTCTCTCAGACTAAACTTCAGTAAGATAGCATGGTGGTTAGTTGTATACATTCTGGGTCAGATTTCCTAGGTCTGAATCTGCTTCTATAACTCTGGGAAAGTTAAAATAACCCCTTTGGGCCTCAGTTTTCTCATTTGTGTTTTTGCCTAGGGGATGATAACTGTAGAATCTATTTCATAGATTTGATATAGCTATTCCATATATAACTCCTATAGCAACTCCCTGAAATGTGCTTGGTATAAAAATTGCTATCATCATCATCATCTTTAGATCAAAACAAAGAAGTCAAACATAACCCATTCTCATTCAAGCTGTCTCTTCTTTGGGACTGTGGCCCCATGCAAAAGCCCGGCCTTCAGGTAGGTGCTCAGGTATTGCTGAAATAGTATAGAGAGGAACTCTAGAAGGAAATTAGCCTAAGACAGGCCGCCCTACGCTCAGCACAGTCTCACAGAATTGACAGATACTGTGCTGGTTTCAGACTGCCCCATCACCAGTGGGCTGTAGTTGTGTGGGTGTGTCACAGATGCCTTGGACCCTCATAGCTTCATCTCAAGCAGGGACTTGATGCAGGTGACTCTGACGGCAGAAGACATCTCCCAGCTTTGAGAAGGTTTAGCCCCCTGAGTTAGGTCCCATAGCACAGACAAAGGTACTGGATGGCTCTCTTCATTTTGCTTCCTCTTTCCTTGAAATTGGCAATGGACCCACTTTAAACAATAGCAGGTAACTTTTACTGAGATTTCCCTATGTGCCAGGCAGATTTAGAAATCCTTTCTATAATGAGAAAAATGGGGCATAGATATGCAGAATAGCTTGTCCACAGTCACAGCTAGTACATAGTGGAGATATTGAAGGCAAGATGGCCCTGCTCAGCTGCTATTGGCAGTAACAAAGCTTTGTCAGCCACTCATGGTTGAGTAAGTACTTTGACTCCTGTCTCACAACGCAGGGCTTAAAGACTTTCCAGCATGGAAATAAGCAAGTGTGCATCTGGAAATAGTTATTCTCTCTACCACCTGAACAGGTTTCACAGTCTTAGTTGTGGGTACATCTCTCTATATAAGGCTATAGTTCTCAGCTCATGCTTTATCATGCTATGTTGGAGGAAAGTTATTACCTTTATAGCTATATCATTTCGTTTATATTGGCTACAGTCTTTTAGAAGGCCAAAGAGCAGGGTCGAAGATGAGAACATCAAAGTTTAGCCTCTAAGAATCTGTAAATCCTCCAAGTCTAGTAATTTTGGGGCTGTGGTAGTCAAGACCTATTTGAGTAGTTGCCCTCAAGGTGCAAGGGGAACAATTTATCTACTCCATCACAGGTTGATCACCAGCTGTATGGTATGTTTATAGCTAGGAAACAATTTACTGCACATGAAGAAGAGTAATTTTATTCTATCTCAGGGGATTCCCCAGTGTATTTTACAAATTTTCTCTGTAATGTATATTCCAGGTTATAGATAAAAGTTTAATGTTGGCTTTCAGTTGAAGAAATAATGGTGTGTGTATGAGGGGGGAACGGGGAAGCTCTATTGGCCTGTAGGGGACACTGTTGCATCATTTATCAGAATTTTCAAGTATCTTGTCCTAGGACAAAACAAAACAAAACAAACAAATCGGAAAACAAAAATAGGTAAGTCACCTTAATTCCTTATTAAAATTATGTAACTATAGCTGGGCACCAGGGGCTTATGCTTGTAATCCTAACTACTGAGGAGGCTGGGATCTAAGGATCATGGTTCAAAGCCATCAGGGCAGGAAAGTCTGTGAAAGCTGGAAATAGAGCTGTGACTCAAGTGGAGGAGCACTAGCCTCAAGCCTCAGGGACAGCATCCAGGTCCTTAGTTTAACACACACACACACACACACACACACACACACACACACACACATATACACACACACCTGCGAATATAACCAGGTCCAGTGGGCTTAGGATATTCTCAAATTTTCCATCATTGCTAGGTTGTTTGGTAGGCAGGCACAAAATGGAATAGTTTAGTGTTTCTGAGGTGGAAATGATTGACATGACTCTTCTGATTAGCTTTCCATACTCTCCATTGGACAGGGTGCTCAGGTTACTATATAAGTTAACCTTCAAGCTTCATCGATCATATTAATTGGACATAGACGTGCCTATGTCCCATTGAAATGCTCAGCTCAATGATGTTTGTGAGAAAATACTACAAATCTTAGAAGTGCATTTTAGAAGTTTTAATTCTCTTCTTCATGTCCCCATTTTTTTTCAAAGATGTATTTTACTGAGAATATGAGGCTGTGTCTTCAAGGAAGCCTTCTGTGGGCACTTGTGTGTGGTCCCATGCCCTGATTGCTCTTAGTCCTGTGTGCTTCTCTTTCCAGACTGTTGGCTACCCTGGATCATCCAGGTGTCTCATGGCCTTGCCAGCACCTCCACCTTGTTTCTCATCTCTGTTCTTCTCTACCTGAAAATGGGCTCTGCAGTGTCATTGTGATTAACCCTCAGAAAGCCTGTGCTGGTGTGGGCCGAGGCAGTGTGCACTGTGGTGGCATGGTTAGCTTGCTTCAGCTCCAGTGCACCATCAATTATGCCACGTGTTTCATCCAGTTGTGCTACCCTCCCAGTGTTAATTATAACCTACAAGACTGTTACAGTTAATTTTATGGCAAGCATATTGTCTCTTCAAGGCTCTAGAGCTGCTCATAAATTATCTTGAAGGTAAAATGTAACTTGGGGAACTAGTTATGAAAATTCCATCCATCTCGCTTAGGAGCTGCAGCTGCTTCTGTCAGCTGCCTCGCTGCTGCATTGTGAAGGAATTATGGTGGGTCAAGTTTAAGAGGGGAAGCCCAGGCTGTCACTGAGGAGAAAGGCTGTCCTGGCCCTGTCAGACAAGTACCTTCTGCCAATCCCTGGTGGTTTCATTTTCCAGGCAGGAAGAGGCAGGCAGCGCAGGTGGATGGTCCCCAAGCTGTCTGTATTCATTACTTTACAGAAACTTGTTGTAGGTAGGCAGGACCAGAGACCTTTCCTCTTCTCTGTTGTCATGATGTTAGGCATCATCTACAAAGTGTGAGAGAGATAACTCTATAACTAACTGTAGCCTTGGCTCGGGAGCCCAGGCCAGTAGAAATAGAATCTCACACTGGCGGCACACCTCCCACCAGCCCCTTGCTGGCCTCCTGCATGCACAATGATAGCTATCTTGAAAAAGCCCTTGGCTTGAGCAAGCATTTTATTTGTGGTTGTTATTTTTTCATATAATCTGATAAAGTGAGATTTCACTGTGAACGAATATACTCTAAAATTGCCTGCTAAATAAATTAGCAGGTTATCTTATTGGGATAATAAACACACTCCTTCTCTGTTTCCTCACACGAAGTATAAGCTTTACATTTCAGCCCTCAGGGCTTTAGCATTATTATTTTTAATGACTGAACACAAGTCTTTCATTTAGCTTGTTTGTATAGTTACTGTAAATGATCTTTCTGCTGCTGGGTCTTCATTTGAAATTCTGCGTGTTATGCCAGCTTTAAAAGCTTTGAGGGGGCCTCTGAGAATTGGGAGCTGTATTAAGCAAGCATCTTCTAGCAGCATTGGAAACAGACTGTGGCAGAGAAGTCAGAGAAGGTGCGTTAAGAAAGTACACCTGGGTGTATAAATGTAAGTATGGGTTTGAGTGAAGCATAACGAACAGTGCCAGCCTACCTGACAGGTTGAGAACTCTGCAGTGGAAATAATAGAGCCTTTCCCTTTGCTGCTGAGTCTCCCTGTATGCTTCTGGGCATTTTGGTGGAGTTCATACTTCTGCTAACTTTTGTACCTATGATGCTAACGATTACTGCCATCTGGCTGTGTAAATAAATGGAGGAGACCTGGTATTGAGGACTAGCAGAGCCCATAAAATGGTGAAATGGTGCCCAAAAATGAGAAAGTACTCTTCTGAGATCTTGATGATGGGAACCTATGAGTTGTATATTTGTGTTTTCTAAAGAATGTTAGTGAGTTAAGATCAAAGTTATAACTTTCCCTGTCAGCGATGTAGATGGGATTGAGGTGAATGGGGATTTCCTGGCTTGTATGGAGCTGCTTAGCCTTGCAGGAAGGCAGAATCCGTGTTTGCTGGGCCTTACTCATTTTCAAGAGAAGTGGAAAATCGAGTATGTCTATGACTATGAGGTCTCATAACTATTTAAATGTTAGCAATAAATCCAAACATTTGTAACTATTGTCCAGGCCAATCAAAACATGTTTGGAGGCTGGATGGTGTAGAAAGAGAATGTATGTTCTAACTGCTTTCAATTAGAAGTCATCTCACACTTTTCAGTCACTTTTCAATGACTGGCCAGGAGACGGAACACAATATGCATACTGCCTCTGCCTCTTTCACCTGTTCTGCTCTCTGTAGGTTCTAGCCTGGAGGAAATACTTATGTACTTCATTTAGGTTTTTTTTTTGGTTTTTTTTTTTTTTTTGCCTTGAACCTGGCAGTATTTTAACTTTCTTTTTCCAAAGAGTTTTCAAATGTGAATGAGGTATGTATGGTGCTCATTGTCACCATAAAAAATGGTGTCTGGAAATACATTGGCAGTTTTGAAAGGTTTTGTTGTCAGAAAGGAAGAGCCAAGAGCTTTGTAGACCATGAATAACTGGTTCTCCTGTTACACCCAGGAGCTCCGGACTGTTCCCAGCTCTTCCATGGAAACCCAACTGTTCTTCCAGGGCACCTAGCACAGAGATGTCATGTGGTCAGTGTCATCTTTTAGTTTTACTGCTCCATATGAATGGCCACTTAGAAGTGTGGTTTGGGAAGTTGTAAATACATGTGGGCTTGATCTTCTAAACAAGAGGAAAATAGAAGGACTCTTGCTTTCCTTTAATAAAGAGAACAGAGTAAATCCAAGCCGTGGCTGCCACTGAAGTCAGCTGTTACGCATGCGTGGTTAAATTTCATTGTAAATATTTCATAAGGGTTATAAGAATAGAGCCAGGTTGACATCACAGACCCAACTGTATCAAAGGAGCCATTTCATTCAAATAAATGAACATTTCCAAAGAAACACAAATTTCTATGGCAAAGTTAACTTAAGTTCAGAAAATTCTCTGGAAGAAATGTATCAGTGTTTATAAAGTCTGCATTTATGGGTTTTTCAGTTTGTGCAAAATACACACATACACACACACATACACACACACACACACACACCAAAAAAACAAAAAAAAATAAACTTCCCTGTGAGACTTTATTTTAGTTAAATAAGACTAGATTATGAAATAGTCAATATCCTAACAATATCTTGGCAGCCTTTTAGGTAAATAATGTCTTTTCCAAGAAGTGTGTGTTTGAAAAGGGAAGAGGAAAATAAAATGGCAAACTGTCTCTGGGTTGCCATAAACCAATAGACTCATAGAAACAGAAAGCAAAGACTGACAGCTCATTCATTCTTTAAGTAAATTGCAGAGCTGTTAATTTATTTATTAATGCATGGGAGGTTATTGTGAAGAGCAAAATATTTATCCTAACTACTTTTCCTTTTTCTTTTTTTTTGGTGGGGGGAAAGTTTATTTAAGCATGCTATGTCATCCAAAATATCTGTGAATTTTAGAGGCATGGGGCAGAAACAAAATGAACAGATATTCATATTTTGTAGAAAACTTAATCTGTGCTCACAGATGGTCCTGTTCAGGTGCTATTTTAATTATGAGGTAGAAAACAGCCCTACACAGTAGGAAGTCGTCTTAATAAATGGAGTGGAGCTTTTGTCTTCAAGCGTCAAAAAGCCTTGTTACTGAGACAGTCAAACATTTGTGTTGTAGGGGAGAGTCTCAAAATAACCAATATATTTAAAGAAAGCAAAAATAATGGACTCTTCTAAAGATCACATGAGTACACTGGGAATGTTTTTACATGTGTATTGCTTTGGACTTAGTAGTGGTGATTTTAATGATGGATTCTCCATCATTAATGCCTACTTTAGATATGTTCCTGGAATTTAAGGGAAAAATAAAATGAACTGCAAATACCTCTCTCTCTCTCTCTCTCTCTCTCTCTCTCTCTCTCTCTCTCTCTCTCTCTCTCTCTCTCTCTCTCTCTCTCTCTGTGTTATCAGTCCTGAAGTTTGAAATAAGGGCCTGGGCACTGTCCCTGAGCTTTTTTGCAAAAGCTAGCACTCTATCACTTGAGCTTCCAGCTTGGGTGTGGGTGTGTGTAGTTAGATTTTAGCCTCCTGAGCAGCTAAGATTACAGATGTGAGATACCAGTGCCCAGCTTTCATTTTAAAGTTTTAATCCTAAATGGAAGTATGTCTTCATTGTTCCTCAACTCATAAGAAGTACTGCTCTGCCCTTCAAGTGATAGAATGTCCACAAGAACTGATAACAAGTCAACAATGCTGTAACTTACATTAGTGACACAAATAGAAGTCTTCTTACACAGTATTAGTAATATATTATAATAATGTTTTACTGTCTTTGCCTTAGTAGGAAATTATGAGGCCCTCATGTTAGTACCTCAGTGTCCTGACATAGTTAATTATCCATGGATAATGGTTTTTCACCATTGATGTTGTGAGTGCTACAGCTTTGTTGCAGAGGGTTTATTAAGTGTTAGCAGATGCAGTACACCTACGTACTTTTCTACAGAAGAGCAGTAGACAGCTGTGTTC
The DNA here is from genome assembly GCF_023159225.1 of Perognathus longimembris pacificus. Classification (NCBI taxonomy): domain Eukaryota; kingdom Metazoa; phylum Chordata; class Mammalia; order Rodentia; family Heteromyidae; genus Perognathus; species Perognathus longimembris. The sequence goes on along the minus strand of NC_063170.1, from coordinate 22,952,284 downwards.
TCCTTACCATATTATACATCATATAGAAAGTCTCATTTATTATAGCCAGGCTAATGATGCAAGTGCAAACCTTTATGTCCAGTTCTATAGTGTGATAATATATTTGCTGTAGAGATGTTAGCTTGGTTTTTGTAAGTAATTAATCTTTTCCTATGCCAAATGTATCATATGAGAATGAGTTATCACAGGGGTCAAAATACATTTTAACCAGTCTGTAGAGACTGGATGAGACCTCTAGATAAAGTATCATTTTTATATTTTCACGGGAGCCTCTGCAACATGATGCTCACATTACTGGAAACATAGGTTCTTCAGAGGGAACTGTTTCTAGCACTGACATGGGGTCAGATGTAAATATATGCTTAGCAAAGTAAGTTTAGTGACAGTCACCAATATTCAGTATCTTGCCATGGCCATTATCCACATGGATAGGTGACTGTCCAATCCAAACTGCCTCCCAGTTTACATGTAGGTATACCCTTTGAGATTATGAATCCAAAGCAAGGCCTAACTGAGAGTCTCTTGAAGTGTAGTACATACATTACTGTTAGTATATAAGATGATCTTACAATACAGTAACAGATACTTTTTTGTTTTAAAAGTTATGCATTTTGCTTTTTTGGTAATTTAATATTTTTAAATATGCTCTTAATAACTTTGAAATATGCAATATATTAGTATTATCAACTATGGTTACCCTGTTGCACAATAAAACTCAAAAAATATTTCTTCTAACTGACTATATTTTACTTCAGGTTAGAAAAGTATAATCAGCATACTGGACCCAGGGTTCTCAAATAAATTGTTGAGGTTAAGACCACAATAGAGGGCTGGGGATATGGCCTAGTGGCAAGAGCGCTTGCCTCATATACTTGAAGCCCTGGGTTCGATTCCCCAGCACCACATATACAGAAAATGGCCAGAAGTGGCGCTGTGACTCAAGTGGCAGAGTGCTAGCCTTGAGCAAAAAGAAGCCAGGGACAGTGCTCAGGCAAAAAAAAAAAAAAAAAAAAGACTACAATAGATCTTTTCACAGTTTTTTTAAACACTGATACAAAGAACAATGCTATAAATGTATGAACAGCTAAAAATCGTATCATCAAACTTAGGAGACGCTGGCCATCCAAAGTAGAGGAAAGCAGAAATGTCCTTCAATCACAATTATGCTATTGATTATGAAGAAGCTGATTATTATTATAAAAGCAGCACCTAACTTTTCCTGAGTCTTTTTACAATATACCAAGTACTCTTTCAAATGTGTTTTTTTTGTTTTTATCTTCACTTTATATTAAAGTAATGAAGACTCAGGAAAGTTAGGGAGCTTGCCCATGATAGCACAGGTTCTTAGTAGCCAAGCTAGTATTTGAACCCAGGTGGCTTTTTAATCATTAAACTTTTTTTTATATCTTGATGAATTAGGAAATTTTAGTCTTACCCTGTTTCTTAAGAAGAATATGGGGAAACAAGAAAACCTAAAATAATGTCATAAGCACTTATGCTTTCTGAGGGCTCTAGCCTAAGCTACTCTGTGGGGCCTGTTGTGATTGCATCTTGAGCCCTTGGCTTGCTTAGTTAGTGAATCTAGAACAGATGTCTTAGAACTTTATTTGAATGAGAAGGATAGGGGTGTAGGCAAGGAGTGTGTAAGAATTTTTTTTAGCTACTGGTGTCACACCCTTTGAATATGTGCTATTAGGGGACACATGATACATTTCTTGTTAAAGAAAGGTCTTTGTTGTCCCCCCCCAAAAAAAAATCTTAAGTAGTTTCTGTACTTAGATAAGTATCCTAATTCTTTTCACTGTTCACTTTAAATATATGCAAGCAGTATTTAATCTGGTGAAAATTTTACAGTAAAACTCTCCAGTTCATCATGTGGCTACATTCCCAGAATGTAGAGAGAGAGTTAACCTCTGAGTTACTTTTGACTGCTTCTACGTGCTGAAATGAATGGAGGAACACTGACCACAGAACCAGGTGGGAACACAGGTCTCCTAGGTCCCAGAGCAAGACCTAATACACACTTAGAAATTCTGTGTCTGTTGATTTATCTTGATGTCAAAGTACCTGAAAAAAGCTCAGACAGGCAAGCATTCTCATACTGTCTTTCTTATCTGACAATTTTCTGAGCCAAAGTGTATCGTTTAGTTAAGTAGTATTTATGACTAGTTACATTGCACAAGGAATTCTGACTTGAGGGAGGTACTAAGGTATGAAGAAATAGGTAATTGGGGCACTTAACAAAACTGTCCAATGAACATTTCCAAGCCACCCTCCCCTTGGGGCCAGAGTTATCACAAATGATTACTTAAGAACTGTAAGATGCCCAGAGAGGACAATTGCAGACTAGAATGGTCCAAAGAATTTATATGTTTGTTATTTCCACTTAGAACTGGGGGCTAAAAATCATATCTTATACCATTGTAATCTACAGCCATTTAATTTGCTAACAAAACTTAACTGATCAAGATCTGCAACCTTCTCCTCCACTGTAATCAAAACAAGGAGCATTTGGCTCTGGCCAGTAAATGTTGTCTACTTTTTATTGTCCAGCACCACCACTTTCTTTCTGGCAGGCTGAGATGAAACAGAAAGCTGATATTTGGAGCCACTGGAGTTGCAGGCCTTGTAATTTAGAAATATCCATTTTATCCCATGTAATTTCTTCCCTCAAGATTCCTTAGTCTAAATCTGATACAGGTAGGAGCCAAGACAAACAGTAACCATTTATAGTTACCCAGACCAGTTTGAATTTCACTCTAATGTAAAGCAAAGAGAGTTTTTGGCTTCATTTCAGGTGTGTAACAGGGGTAGAAAATGCATTTAAAATTTAGCAGCAAATGTTACCATATGTTTCCATAACAACTGCAAACTTTTATGTTAGAAAAGCAATAATATAAACACGGAGGAATCTTGGAACAGTAAACTATTAATTTACCAAATATAAAAAATTCAGTATGAAGGGGCTTTTATAGCCACAGAAGCCAGGAGGGGCCCTGTGTCCTGTGAACTTCTCTATTATGTGGCAGAAAATGCTGCCAGTTAGTTTAAATGAGCAAATCTTTTAAAATTATAGGTACGGTGTCAATTCTCTACAGTGCATTTTTCTTAAGCCATGTGTGGTGGTGCCAGCTATGGCTGATTTGTTTTACTATATTGAACTAGTAAAGTGCCCTCTAGTAGCTGTCCCCAATGCACATCTTTAAAACAATTGCCTTATTCCCTTCACCTAGTGCTTCACACTTAATGATGAGGAAGAGGGTCTTGCAGAGTATAGTGCCTACTAGCTGGCTCTAATAGTTGGTAAAGAATGAATGCTCATAGATTGTGCATGTATATGAAAAAAGCTCACCACTACCCATTTATCCATTTTGAGATATAAAAGAGATGAGGGGAAAAGGGAGTGATGATCTCCTTTCTCATATCCCAAGAATCAGAAGGGATAGTTATGTAGCTAAGTAGTATAGAATGGCCTAGCATGCACAAGGCCCTGGGTTAGTTCCCCAGTCCTGCAAACAAAAGAGAATGAGGAGTTGACAAAGCCAATTTTGAAATGTAACCATATCTGATTTCTCCCTGGGGCAAAGAAAGAATCTTCCTTCAAGGGATGTGGTAGAAACATGGTTATCTGTGGATAGGTATTTTACTCATGATTTCTTAAACCTGCCTCAGATTACACATAGGGTTGTGAGCAATATCTTCTAGGACATCACTGAGGATACTACCTCACCATTTAAGGTAAGACAATGCACCTTAACTATCCTGAAAGGTGAGTTATAACTTATATTGAACATACTAATCAAAGAAGTTTAAAGTTGAAGAGCAAAGAAGATCAAAGGGAAGTAGCTGGCCTCAAAATTTGGTGCAGAACTGCAGGGAGAAGGTATGTTCAAGCAGGGACTGAAAAGTTAAGCCAGCAGAATTTCAGCAGATGAAATGAAGAGACAAATGTTTTGACTGGAACAGGCCTTCCACTTTGGCCTCTCATTGGCCTTCATGGAAGAGGCCCCCTGACTTCTGAACATAAAGCAGTATAGCATGGACAGTGGTTAGCAAGGCTCACAGGGTTAGTGAGCCCAAGGAGAAAAATGAGGCTGAGGTTTAGGAGCCTCATAGATCTGAGAAAACTTGGCCAAACAGCAGTGAGTGTAGGAAGCATGAGGACAAGCAGCAGTAATGGATAGAAGTTCATTGTGAAGGCCTGATTCACCCCCAGAGTCCTTGGTAGGCTACTTTCTAGAGCAGAAACTTAATTTCACCCATCATTACCTTCTCTAACCAGACTATTAAGGAAGGTTCTTGTGTTCGTAGTGATGCCTGGCTAGTTCTGGGTGTTTTGTGCTAGAAAACATCTCTTTTTTTTTTTTTTTTTTTTTTTTAGAAATGTGGGGAAACTTTAATAACAATTTATATAAAGAAAATCCCCATATGACACAAAAATCATAGAAACATTTTGAAATGCTCAAAGATTGTCTATTCACTCTAATCCATTGAAATAACATTTTATTTTCCTCCCAAGTCACAGTTCAGCCCAGACTGTTGGCAAAGCTCTTCTGTATCCAGTCATCATTCAACGACACGAGTTCATCTCAACTTGTTGCCCTGCTATCTTTTTTTTTTTTCTTTCTCAAATTTTTATTATCAAACTGACGTACAGAGTGGTTACAGTATCATACGTTGGGCATTGGATACATTTCTTGTACTGTTTGTTGCCTTGTCCCTCATGCCTCCCTCCCTCCCCCCCTTTCCCTCCCCCCCAGGTGTTCAGTTCACTTACGCCAAAGAGTTTTGCAAGTATTGCTTTTGTAGTTATTTCTCTTTTTTTACCCTGTGTCTCTCGAATATGGTATTCCCTTTGAATTTCCTACTTCCAATACCAGTAAACACGGTTTCCAATATACTCAGATAAGATTACAGAGATAGTGTAGGTACAAACATAGTTAGGTGATACAAAACATCATCAATAATAGAAACTACACATACACATAGGACGTTGAAAGTAGTTACAACTGTGATATATGACTTGTTTCCATAAAATGGAGTTCATTTCACTTAGCATCATCTTATGTGTTTCTAAGGGTATAGCTATTGGGCCTTGTGATGCTCTGCTATGGCTTGCCTAAACCTGTACTAATTATTCCCAATAAGGGAGGCCATAGAGTCCACGTTTCTTTGGGTCTGGCTCACTTCACTTAGTATAACTTTTTCCAAGTCCTTCCATTTCCTTACAAATGGAACAATGTCATTCTTTCTGATAGAGGCATAAAATTCCATTGTGTAAATGTACCACATTTTCCTGATCCATTCATCTATGGAGGGGCATCTGGGTCTCTTTAAACATCGGTATCATCAGAATCTTGCATTGGTGAGAGGCAGGAGAGGGAAATGACCAGTGTGACTGAAGCCAGAAAAATGAGAGGAGGAGAAAGTAGAGCTTAGAGAAGTTGGAAAGGTGGATTTCAGGGTCTGGACTGGCACATGTTTTGAGAAGTTTCCCTTCTGTGACCTGGGCAGTGTTAGGTGCTATAGAAAATACAATCCTTCTAATCAGAGTTGTAGTTTAATTGTTGGAAAGCAGACACAAAAATATGAAATAAATGACAACTTTAGTAGTATTGACCATAAACAAACCATGAGCTATTTGACATAATGAATTGTTATGAACTGCAAAAGGTTTTATGGAAAGGGAATCAAAATATAGCCAAAGCTATTGAGACCTACTATGTGTTAAAAGCCATGGTTTTTTCCTGTAATAATCATGCAAATATGAGAGCTATTATCACCATTTTGTAGAAGATGAAAATACATACAGAAAAAGTTAACAATTGACAAACTTTAACTTAACTTCATTTAATGTCTAGGAAGAGAAGTAAAACCTAAAATAGTACTGACCTGTAACTGTTATAAGCTTTTGACTATTTCTATGATAATTTCAGAGAGAGAGAGAGAGAGAGAGAGAGAGAGAGAGAGATTTCAAAACAAGGAGATATGTGTTACTTATAGGGATGTGGGGAAGAAATAGAATTTTGGGTGACTGTGGCTTCTCTGGTAGAGGCAGCTACTGTGTGGCTAGGAAAGCAGACCAAGTGTTTGGAGAAGAAAAGAATTCATGGATAGATGCCAGGTATGACCTTGAAGACAGTAAGATAGTGCAAGGCAGCACATGCCATGCCCTGTGTATTTCTTCAAATGAGAAATGTTGTAAAGAACAGATATTAAATTCATGAAACAACAGTATGTCCATAGAACTAAGATAACCCTATTTAAAATAAGTATCTGTAATATTTTGGTGTTTGGTTCAGAGATCCTTCTCTCTCTGTCTCTATGTTTCTTTCTCTCTCTCTCTCTGTCTCTCTCTCTTTCACACACACACACACACACACACACACACACACACATACACACACACACACACACAAATAAGACCACTTTAAAGTTGACCTGTTTATACCCAGGGACTCTGTGTGTGTGTGTGTGTGTGTGTGTGTGCGTGTGTGTGTGTGTGTGTGTGTCTGAGAGAGAGAGAGAGAGAGATTTAAATAAGTAAGAGCACATCCCAGTAAAAGTTTTTCTATCCCCTGGCTTCAGCTGGGCTGGCATTTCTGACAGACGTATAAACAGATGCAAGCATTGTTGCTAATGACAGGTGATTATAAGAGGCATGGGGGCCAAGGTAATTAAACCATGATTTGACAGGAACATTTGGCAATGTAATATTTCAGCATTACAAATATCTTTGTAATACTTTCTCAACTTGGTTTTTGTAAATATCATTTGCTTTTTTTTTTTCAGAGTATGTTGCTTTGTGAACTGAAATTTCTCTGTTCATTGTAGAACTCCAGAAAATGGTGAGCATTGGGCCAGGTAGTCAGTATCTGACTCCATCCAATGTTTACTCTAGTATGGTGGTAGGATGGGGGCTATGACCCTATTTCTGCAGTTAGATTGGGTATGTTACAGTGTCCAGTTTGATCATGGTAATAATGCCTTGGGAGAAAAGCTTGCATTTTTTCCATACCACTATAATTTTTCTTCCTGTCGCCTGAATTTACCTGCCTGTTCTTGCTCCCATGAATCAAAAAATAGTTATTCAGAGCTCATGTTCTCTAAATTCCCACTATTGGAAATAGAGGGTAAAAATCTCAAATTACCAGCAACCTGGTATATTATGAGACATGACAATAGAAGCTCTTCAAAACCTAGAAATTTCATATATTTATTAGATTTGAACACAGTAGTTTTAAAATCAGTGCATTCTTTCTGCAGTGTCTGTTCAGATATTTATAGCCTCTCTTCTCCTAACTGCTAATAATGGCTAAGTATAATTATAGCTTTGGGGAAATACCCTGTTCTACTGGATAAATAGCAAACAAATGGACTTATTATTTCCCATTCTGATTATTGACTAGCTATGTGTGTCTTATTTATAGTGAATGTCATAATGTGATTTAATCTAATAAAATAACAGCTACTGTTTACTTTTATTATGGTCCTGGAACTGGCATAAAAATGGAAACTTTTACTGAGCAGGTTTATTTTTCTTCCTCCTCATTCTCCTCCTCCCACAAAGCTCTTTATACCACTTGAGCTATACCCTCTTTTTGCTTTTAGTGCTTTTTCAGATAGGTTCAGGCCAGCCTTAGACCATGACCTTCTATTTCACATACCTAGTAGCTAGGATTAGAGGTATGTACCACCATAAGCAATTTGTAAGTTGTTTAATTTTATTACTGTAAAAACAGTTGTTGTTGGTCATAGGGCTTGAACTCAAGGCCTGGGCGCTGTCCCTTGAGCTCTTTAGCTCTTTTGCTCAAGGCTAGCACTCTATCACTTGAGCCACAGCTCCACTTCCAGTTTCTGGTAGTTAACCTGCCTGGGCTAGCTTTGTGCCTGGGCTAGCTTTGAGCCACTATCCTTAAGTCTTATCTCCTGTATAGCTCTAGCTACAGGTATGAGCCACCAGCACCTGGCAAAATCAGTGTTTTTCTTTGTATAGGATATACTGGGCTGTTTTAAGAGATTGGTGAAGCAGACCATTGAGAGAAAGCCAACTATTGGGTAGCTAGCTGATTGTTTTCCTACTGATTATAATTTTCTCTGGGAAGTAGTATGGAAGGAAATGAACTTGAGAGTATCATGTGGTATTTGTCACAAAAGTGCCTGGGAATTGTGACTTTCGTGGGGTTTCCCCCTCCCTGGTGGAAAGCTTGAGGCTTTATATTCTGCTTCAGGCTACAGTTGATTCCAAGCAGAAGCTTTGAAAGCTTTGTCAGATAGGTTCAAAAGTGTCCCAACCCTAGTGTATAGAAGAGAGAGATTAAACTCACTAAGCCTGCCATGTTCCCTGTAAACTATCAAGTCAAAATTATTTTTAAATCTAAGGTTACTAGGCTTAGGGGCTGTCACCTATAGTGACAGCAGCCTGGGTATTGGGGAGGAGAATTGTATGTAAAATACAATGGTCCCACAGGCTGGTGGCCTCCAGGAAGCTGTGGAACTCCAGTGGGCTGCCTTGATTCTTTGCCTCTCAGATCCCAGAACACTAAACCAAATAAAACACCCCACGGGCCCCAAGGCCTTTGAATTCCTAGTGTAGCCTTTTTAGAGTACCTGCTTAGAGCAAAGCCTGGGCTGAGCCTTAGGAGGTTTGGGGGATGGAAAAGACATGTGTCTGCCCTAAGGAGGCTTAAAATCTGAGGAATTCCACTAATAATTACAATTCTTGTTAGAGGCTACTAAAGTAAGCAAGCCTTTGAGTGTGAGGAACTCTTTAATCCTCAATAATAATAGTACTAAGGTAGCACAGAGAGGCCAAGTTGACTTTAAGTGCTTTATGTAAACTCACTGTATAATGCACACATTACTGTTACCCTAATTTTAAGAAGGGAAAGTTGGGACCAACAAGATGTTAAGTAACCTCCCAGGGGTGCAGAAGATGAGAGGCAGGAGTGTTGAGGTTGATTCCAGAACTTAACTTCAGGTTGCTCAAAGTATCCTCTGATTTTAGCATTAGAATCACGATGTGGAGAAGGGGTGCTCCTGTAACACAACCTGCAGGCCCTTCTAACACATTCTTAGGTGATGCCACTGTTCACAGCTCTGTGCCAAGTACAAAGAGAATAATGGAACACCACCACCAAAAAACAAGGAAAAGGTGAAGTGTGCTCTACTGATTTAAACTTTGTTTAGAAAACAGTACCATGCACTGATGGTTTTGGTGTTCACTGTCATTTTACCTAGCATTTACCAAGCGCTTACCCTGTACTAAGCACTGCTTTTCAGTCATGTAATCTTATAACTGTTACTGTGAATTATCTCATTTACCCTGCACAGCAACCATGGGAAGAAGATACACAGTCAATTTTATATTCCTAAGGAAACTAGGTCCCAGAGGGTTGTTTAACTTGTTTAAATGGCAGGTTGTGGGTTCAACCTTCCCCTGCCTAAGTTCAGAGCCCAAGATTTTCACTACTATGAAGTGAAGGGAAACAAGGGCATATCTCTAGCACAACCAGATCTTTTGCTGGAGCCTGAGAAAGGAGAGAGCTGAGGAAAGGCTTCTCAAAATGTGCAAACTCCCAGAGGCATGAAGGTACCAGCTATGATCAGAAATGAATGACATAGAAACTTCTGTAAACTTTATCTAGCCCTGAAAATGAGGAGGGACTGATCTCTAGGCTAATTTTGAACTTTATTTATTTATATTTATTGTGAAGGTGGTGAATAAAGGGGTTACAGTTATGTAAGTAAGGTAATGAGTACGTTTCTTTTTAAACACTGTTACCCTCAACTTCTAAGCATGTGTTGGAGCACACTGTCCTTCACAGGGTGTCATTCAAGACTTCTAAAAAGAATGGTAAGTTCATTATTTGCTGAAGGTGATACCAGGCCCTCTCTTGTCTGCCCTGCATACTTTGAGAATCTCAGAAGAATTGGATTTCTGAGGTTAGCAACCCTGTACAGAGAGTCAGCCATGCCATGGAAAAGGTGTTTTGTACATAGCCACATCAGAACAAATGTGTGTGTGTGTCCAAGGGTATGTCTGTATAAACCCATGTGCACCACTCAGAAAATGCCTGCCATGGCACAAGTACACTGGTATCTTGGAGCTGCCAACTTGTTTTCTTCCTGATACTGCCTGGCAGCCCCTGAAGGAGGGGAAGTATGAATTTTTATCTCCCATTTACTAGCCTTTCATTATATTGTGCTTACAGACAGTGTCAGCACATAAAATGTTAAACATCACTGGTCTGAAAGAGGCTCCCATTGTCTTCCCTCTGGTGCTGGGGGAATCTGGCCGGCTTTGCTGTAGTGCTTCTGTCAGTGTAATATGACATGAAGCATTTCTTAGTAATGACAGACATTGAATATGAGTGACAGGAACTCTGACCGTGAGGAAGGGGTTCAATTACCAGAGATGGGAGGTTACCTGAGATAAAACCAAAGGGCCCAATTGTGCTTGGTTTTGACCCCTTGACTCCCAGATTCAGAGCAGCAAAGACAAATGGCTGATTAACCAGGCTCTAACCTTCTTTTTCAGTGATAAACTTGTTTGGATTTCTCTGCCTGGAAAAAAAAAATTGGTTGGTGTGTTTCTAAAGGTAATATGATCAGAAAACAGTAGGGGCTGGGACTTGGTCATTTTTGTCCCTGCAAGCTCAAGACTGAAAAGTGTCATTCTATCTTGGAAGGGATCTAGGACAGTGTCCAGAAATCAATACAAGATAAATGATTGCTCTCTTAACCCTACCTTTCTTCTGCTGCCGTGGTTACATTGCTCCAGTTCACCTGGAGCCAACCTGACGCCAGTGTAAATGAGAGATCCAGCCATCAGAAGCCCTCCTGCCTCCCCTCCCCCTCTCCCCTCCTATAGGGTATTGCTCAGCACCCAAGGCAGCTTGGTGTGTGTTTATAGTCCACTGCTCATAGCCCCCAGATAGAGTTATAGCGAGCAGCCCAATTAAACTGTCGCAGGCTGCCCTCACTTGACTAGCTCTGCACAGTCATTTAGCCAACAGACATTCCTGACTATTAAAGCTAGTAGCAGCATGTCTCCAGTGCTGGAGATAAAATGAATGAAATTTGTTATTCTGGGCTGACACTTGATCCCAGCTGTTGAACTAATGCTGTTGCACCTGAAGTTTTTCTTTATGGTAATTGCTGCCTGTGTTATTACTTCATATACTAAATTGGAGAAAATTGCAACAGGTATTAAATTCTTTGAGCTAATTCATGGGCGTTCTATTGTGTATTCTTCTAAGGTAGATCCAGGTTCTCTGCAAGGCCAGGAAGATAGATTTTGATAGCCAGATGCACAGGCTTGGGTTTCATTATTATGAGAGACATTCTGCTTTTAGGTCTGGTCAGGTATTTATTAGCTTTATCTGGTCTGTTTGAGAGTCCACTTTTGTTTCTAATTCATTCAGCATACACTGCCCTAGGGAATTGTTATAATGGCCAATATTGATGGTGGTTAGCACCAGTCCATGACATATACTTAGTGGTACTGTTAAGTCTCTTGTACTGTATGTGTGTGGGTAATGGACAATGTGAAATAAGTCTTCCTGTAGGGCATTATGGGAAGCCTGAGCCCTTACAGGGAATCCTTGAGCACTTGGTCATATAACATCAGTAAGGATGCAGTGCAAGAATCATGTTGAGGGTATGGTGCCCCCCAGCCTCCCTAAACAACTAAACCACTGCCTTTTACTTCCCATTAACATTCTTTTCCTCCCAGTTACAGGAAATCACTTTAGATTTCCCACAGTGATATATAAACTGTAGTCAGAGCTTGGTGTGGGTCTTCCAGTCCTCTTTTTCTGTGGTATATAACTTAGAAAACCATGTCCTCACAGCCCTCACTTGTATACTAGCCTTTAGTCAAATCTAATGATGGAGGCTCCAGACAGGATCCAAAATGAGAATTCAAATCTGACTAGTGGGGTAAGTATTTTGTTTACCTTCAAGTTAAAGTTTTGGGGAGACAGTAACCCCCATCATACAGTGACCTTTTAGTTTCTACCTGAAGTGTGCACCTAACAGAGATACCCAGGCACTATCAGTTACAGGGCTTCCTCAATACCCCCACCAGGATGCAGTGGGTAGGCTGTAGCCCATGTTTTGATCAGAAGAAAATGTGAGGCCCTTGAACCCAGGAGTAATGGAAGGAGATATAGGGCTTCGTAGTGATTTGTGAGATTGTACTGAGGGAATTACAATACCCAACTTCAAGCTGTATTATAAAGCTATAGTAATAAAAACAGCTTGGTATTGGCACTGGAACAGGCCTGAAGACCAATGGAACAGAATTGAAGACCCAGAAATGAACCCACAGAACTACGCCTACTTAATCTTTAATAAAGGAGCTAAAAAAATAGGATGGAAGAGAGACACTTCAGAATAGCTCATGGGACCTCTGATTCTATAATGCTTAGGAATCCCTGAACACATCACCAGAGAGTCCTGCCCTAGTGTTGCCTCTTCTGATGTACACATCTGTACTCTGAATCCTGTGTCATGAAGGATTTATATTGTGAATTGAAGTTCATATCATTTGTGGGGCCTCAAACATACTGAATGTGTGGTGGTATGCCTTTTTCCTGAGATTCATAAACTGTACTTAAAAACCCAAATCTGCTGAAAATGAATTACTATAATTTATGGTAATGTTCAACATGAGAAATGTATATTTTCTTTCCCCACTGAGAAAATGAAAGGAATTATTAGTCTTTTATTTATATATGATATGTGTAGGGTATGTATAGAGTATCAAGTATAGAATATACTTTAAAATACCAGCAGATTTATTTTCTTGCCTTCAAATCCAATAGGAAAACCTGACATTTTCATTAAAACTAAGACTAATCTTTGATGTAGTTTCTGAAATTACCAAATGTACACCAGTTTGGAGTATTTTAAATTAATGTATTTACAGGCATACACTGACTTGCTTCCAAAGGTGCACATTCGTTCTTACGTCTAGTATTTGAGGATCCTAATATATCATATCAATACCAGTAAAAGTTACTGAATAATAAGTGCATGTGTGCATAGCCGATTCAGAGCTAATTCTTCATATTCTGTCTTTATCTCTCTCAGGCTGGATGCTCTTCTCCAAATCATACCTATACTTACTGTTCTATATATTTTGAGTTGCTCTTACAGCCAAGGTTGTTTTACTTGTTTACTATATAGGGAGCACAGTGGAAACCCTGGTATAGACTCCTTTTACACAGAGGCTTATATAAACGTCCCTATAATAAGAATCAGGATTTGGAAATTTTCTGAGGTTCAGGCAGCAGGGAAGATAACTAAATTTTGGGCTCTTCAAAGCAAATTAAAGGAAAGCAAAGACTCTGCTCCATCATACTAAATATTTAAGTATCTATATCTAGACAGATAACTAAAAGAAAAAAAGATTTATAAGCTGATGAATATTGAGATAATTTAAGAGAAGTACACAAAGAGGAAGAATTCTTAAAACTTTATCCTGAAAAACCTAAATCATTCCTTTCTGCTTCTTGCATGGGCTGAGATTTGGAGCACAGCAAATTTGGTATAATTCTGGCATGTCAGTTCATTCACTCATTTTTTGAGGTGGAATACCTTCACCTGAACAATGATGAACTCAGACTGCTGAAAGCTGGAGTGATTCTCACTAAGTATTGATTAATAAAATTTAGAAGGTGCAAATTTCATGCCTTCTGTCACTTTTAAAGCCACATCACTAGTTTGGGCTCACTAGACCTTTTTGTTTCTCAAGTCAGTTGTTAATGGACAGTATTAGAACTTTCTGCAGGGAATTTAAACAGCTAAAATTCCTCATTGTGGTTCCTGTTCACAATGTCAACCGAATACTAGGCTTTTGGTCCCTTCTGTGAATCTGAAACCCTGTAAGGAAATAAGCAACATGTTTTTCTTAAATTTGAAACTTGAAACCAGTTTCTATATGGATTTCTCAGAATTGTTTGAGGAGACACACTCCTTGCTATGCGTACCATAGTAGGTCTTTATCCAGATCTAGGGCTGGAAAACTTCTTTCAAAGGTCAGAGAAGAAATATTTTAGGATTTGGTAGCCACACAGCCTGTCCCATCTCTGCTGCTTTGTTTTTGTAGTCCAAAACTGTTTGCAAATAAATGTTTGTCTGTGTTGGAATAAAACTTTATTTTTACAAACTGGATGGCAGCATTTGGCCCTTGGATCAGAGTTTACCAGCCTTTGGCCTAGACCATGAGGATGGGTAATGTTTAAGTGAACCAGAACACTCCAAATTTTTATTCTTCTTTTATTTATCAGTTGTTTCTGTAAATTATTAGTGAGAGAAATATTCTTTCAGCATAACTTAAAACTGTATTCATTGGCTTTTTAAAGTTTGGGCTTTTTCTTTCTTTTTAAAAAATCTCTTGTTTAAGCACATGTTAAATACTTCCATGTTCTTTCTATTAAATATCTTGGTTACCTTCCCAGACCTCAAATTGCAATGAATTTATCCCCAAAGGATGCTTGGTATCAGTTCTCAAGATGCAATTTGAATGTAGACGGCTTCTATAGTGGAAACAGGATTCCAAATCTTTATTATTTAAGTACCATCAAAAATAATGAAGCACTGGATTGGCTTTTGCTTATACTGTTAAGATATACTGAATCCTTTGTTTTCTTGTCTTATAGCTTTCTATCTACTCAAAGACTAAAAGAGTACATCAGTTTTATTTCAGGGCTTCATATGAGGCATTAGATCTTGATTTTCTAGCTAAACTGAGATAAACTCAAATTATATTATAATGAGTATTTTCTACCAAGAAACATTGAAAAACAAAAAGCTGAAGAAATGAATTTACAAGTCCTGGAATGATTTACCCTAATAGTTTATTGTTATTTTATTCATGAAATAACGACCCTCTTTTATAAAGCACCTATCATGTTGTCACCCTGTAATAAGTATTAGTGGCACCAGCTTCCTCACAGAGGGAATTGGCAGGGCCACTAGTGGTAGCAGTAGTATTGGACTGGGTAACATGTTTTCTCTTCAAAACTCCTATTAAAGGTATCTTTGGGACTCTCACCTTCCCACCTTACAGGCACCTATGTGGAGGGGCGGGAGGAGGGGTGGGCAACAGAAACTGCATCATCAAGTCTGAACAAGGGCCTGCTGACCCCCTATCTCATTGTAACTAAAGATACTTGTGTTCTCTTGATTTACCTGTGTTGTACTTGTGAACAGTTATCTTCCTTCTATCTCTGCTTTATGTTTTCCAGGGCAGCAGCATATGGCAAGGGGGTGGATATGAGAACTGTGGTCCAAACCCCTGTTATCTTAGATGAGCCATTTATCCTCCTTGACCTTCAGTTTCTTCTTGTGTAAAGTCAGAAGAATGATACTAACCTTATATTACAGAATACTTTTGAGATTTAATGAGGTTGTGTATTTAAGTATTTAACAAATCTTGCGTATCCTGACTGAGTTAATTTTGCTGTTTAACTGTGGCCCTACCTTATTCAGGAGAATCCACTACCATTATTAAAATAACTAAAGGCATAGTACTGTTTGTTTTGGAGTATTCTGTGTAGAATTTCCCCAGTGAAAACAGCTAATGGTGACAGAATGCCAGGGGGCACTGTTCCTATTGTGCTGAATAAATGGCACCACTGGAAACACAATTTTAAATACTAAAATCAATGAGTGTGAGTAAGATTCCAAGCAGCTGCCTTTGAGACTTCTGATTTGGAACTCAGTTTTGAAATGGCTGCTTTCTCAGTATACTACATTTTAATACTTAGTGTAGATCTTTCTCTATTAGCAAGATTTTATTATTATTATTTTATTTTATTTTTGCTGACCATGGTTTCAGTTGTTCTGGAGAACAACTGCCTTTCCAAAGCTCCTTAAAGCAAATTTTGTATTTGTCATTAGCCTAGATTTAGAGTGGGAGCAAGCCAAGAATGGGCTCAAGTTCAGTGACCATCTTTGCTGTGTCATGTATGTGTGATGCAATCAATGGAAAGAAAGTAAATTTTATGTAGATTATCTGTGCCCTCAGTGTAGGGCTTTCGTGCCTTCTGCCATGTCAAATGACCTAAACCTTTCCCAAAAGCCACCCAGGAAAACATATGATACCATTTGCAATGGTAGAATGTCTCATGCTGTTTTTCTGTAATTATAATGGCCTGATCTATGCAGGGTGGTTGAGTCTTACTTAACAACCATTAATCTACTGAGCCTCAGTATCAGCATCCCATCTTGAGGAGCAGCAGTACTTGGCTGGAAGAGTAGAGCTTTGATTTCATTGTAATAAGGACAGCTTTGTTAAAATTCTACTGCTCGGTGGTGCCTAAGGATTTGGAGAAGGAGAGGTTTTATCATTTTTTTTTCTTTTTCTGTTTTTTGCATGGTGAGATGAATTGTCTCTCTCTCTCCCATCCCCTAGGTTACTGTTTATGCTCTCCCTTGATCTCCTGCTTGTCCCTTTATTTCCCCACGTTGTGAAAGTTTCTTTCTGTGTGACCAGGAATCTGTTTAGCAGACCATATTGTGAGTGAAGGGCCAGCGTTTGTTGCCTGATTTTGGCATCGCTGGGCAGTCAGCTGGGATGTAATTAAGACTCTGAGAACAGGCTGTCTTCTCCACGGGAAGGGCATGTTAGATGGTGCTGGGATTTGGGGCTGTCAGTTTGGCCAAAGCTGGAGACGGAGAGCTAGGGACAGAGATATTTCCTTTCATTTATAATCCCTTTATGTACAGTGTATGCACTTGGCCAAGTATACATGTAACCTAGTAGCTAGAGTTTACAAGCCAGCGTAGTGAAATTAGCATATGTTACATGTATATTTTAGTAATATTTTAAAGCAAGTGCATATTTCCAAAGTGAATTATGCATGGATGACAGCAATAGGGTTGTGTTGCACTGGGTGTCAAATCCCACAACTTTTTGTCAGGACTGTGGATTTTACACTAAAAAGGCAGAAAGACTAAACGAAGTAAAACAGTTTTAATTTTTAACAGTTTGGTTCGGCCCAAGGAGCCAGACTGTGACAGATATAACTGACATTTGAATAATTGGATTAATTTAGAGAAGGGCAAATCCGGTTTTGACGGTTGTGCTATGTGTATGTCTTTTTTTTTTTTTTTTTAATCTGTAGGAGTGGAGCTGTGTGGGCTAAATATGCACTTTATGTGATGCCAGGCCAACCTTGAAGACCTGCTTCAAAATCTGGAAAATGACCATTTCATTAGTTTGTTTAAATATATCTTGTATTGACCTAGTATCATGCATTTCTCATGTGTTGTATGAAAGAAACTCACCATGTATACTTTGTCTAACTTTACCCCAACATACACATTTACACACACACACACACACACACACACACACACACACACACATACATCTTTTAAGGATAGTGTATATGGCTTCATAGCCATATAGAAAATGTGCAAGCCAGGAAGCTCAGCATGGCATTAGCAAGCCCTTTTCCTCCAGATCAGTGTGGTGCTACCCAGCATCTCAGTGTAGCAGAAGGAAAGCCTGATTTCATGTTTGGGGTATCAATAACCAAATTCCACCTGGTTAATTCCTCAGCCCTCAATTTCTTCAGAGTTATCTGAATCTTTTAGCTCCTATGTAAAGATAATTCCAGCAACATAAGGCCAAGGGCTTCACCATGATGCCCTCTTCCTCCAGAAATTCTGTTTAGTGAAATTCACCATGTAAAGTCAGCAGGCCAAGACTAGAAGTAATGGTAATGCCTAGAATCATGGCTCTGGCCTGGCTCATACTGCCTTTTTCCCAGCAGGACATTAATAGACATTAACACTTGGGCAAGAAGTGTTGATGTGTGGTTTATAATGTTAGCACCCAGTTAGGCAGGTATAACACATGCACTCAGAATCTTGTAGCAACACATGTGTGTGTTGAGTCAGATTAATGAGAACCATAAAAGGAGAGACGCTCCACCCTAGCTGGGGAATGTATCCTGTTGTCCTCTTGCTGAGCAAGCCTCACGCTCAGCTGGTAGAAATATCCTGGCTGGATGTTTTCAATATTAGCATAAGGAGGATGTCTGTAAGTTGTATTGTGCTGTGTCGTTATGGACCATGAAGCCCCAAGTGTTAGTACTTCACATTAAAACTCCTTTTCATCTAGTGCCACTCAGGCTGGGAGGAGAGGAAACTTGCTCAATACTCACTACTCTGCTGCGAGGCAAAAGTTATTATTTTCCTCTGTCAGATTTCCCTGGCTCTTCTTCAAGTGTTTCTGAGTAGTTCTGAGACACTTTTTGGTTTGCTTTGTAAATGGGGCAGTGAAGCATTCTTGCCTCCTGACTGGCTCTCCTTAGAGGGTTTTCAAAGCCTTTTAAAATTGTGTGTTTTTCTGGGGCAGCCTTGAAAGTCCCAGGAGTGAAGTTGCCATCTGTCCTTTATATTAAAAGAACCTTCCGTATTATTTACCTGATGTGCTTGTCCCAGAGATAGATGTTGTTAATTAAAGGACAGCACTTGTCCTTTATCTGAAATAAATCTTCTTTGCCTGAAGAGCAGTTGGATGAGTCTTAGGAAGTGGGGAAGGACCCTCTCCTCAATTTCTTGTTTTTCCTAAAGTTCACTGGTCCTTAACTCTCACCAGATTAGACATGCAGACTAGGAAATGTTTTGCATTTTTGGTTTGGGGTTTCACTCTGCTTACTTTCTATTTATTTATTACTTACATACTTACCAAGGTTATGTCCTTTTGTGGAGTTTATGTATCAGCAAGATCCCAGACCTTCTCCTCGTGCTGTATCTTTTTTTTTTTTTTTTTTTTGCTAGTCCTGGGGCTGGAACTCAGGACCTGGGCACTGTCCCTGGCTTATTTTACTCAAGGCTAGCACTCTGCCAGTTGAGCCACAGTTCCACTTCCAGCCTTTTCTGTTTATGTGGTGCTGAGGAATCGAACCCAGGGCTTCATGCATGCTAGGCAAGCACTCTATCATTAAGTCATACTCCCAGCCCTGCTGTATCTCTTATAAACTAGATATGACAGTACCTCTCTCTGCCAATGGACCTGTCTACTTTGTTACTGAGCTATCTCCATTCTTATTATACATTCCCCCTAGGAAGAGAAAAAAGTCAGGCTAGATATGGTGTTCATTTCTGTAATGCCAGTTGCTTGGGAAGTAGAGATCAGGAAGATTGCAGTACAGTGTCAGCCTGGACAAAAGTGAATAAGGCACCATCTCAACAAAAAAAAAAAAACCCAAAAACTGTAATATATGACTCTCACATCCGCTATGTGGGAGGCCTATATAGGAGAATAACAGCCCGGGTGAAATAATTAGGGCAAAAAATGCAATATTCTACCTAAAAATAGCTAGAACAAAAAACTGAATGGCATGGCTCAAGTGGTGGAGTACCTGCCTAGTAGGCACAAAGCCCTGAGTTCAGACTCTATACCATAAGAAAGGATAAAAATGTAACCAAAGTGAGCTGATCCAGGTTCTGGTAGACCACAGATAGAAGAAAAAAAAATGTATAGTCTGCTTACTTTCTGTTTATTTGCTACTTACAAAGGTTATGTCCTTTTGTGGGGCATATATATATACACATATATCCTATATATGTATATATATTTGTATATGTACATATGTGTATATTATATACATATGTGTGTACATATATGTACATATATGTATTGTATATATGATCTTTAGTGTAGAAAAGCAGCTAGGATAATGTGGTCATGAACTGCCATCTAAAGGTGTGTTCATCTCTTACTTTTGTTAAGCCTGAAGGCATTGGGCAGCTGGGCTTGCCAGGGACCAATTTCAAGGAGAGAGTAATAAGTATGCATCAGAGACTGCTGACTGATTAACTGTACAGAAGTGGGGAGATAGGTGGCCCAGCTGCCATTCTGTTGGTTAGACAGACTCCATGGAGATTCACCATGGTTTTCTAGTTCCATTTTCATAATGTACATGAGTATATGACTATATTTGTCCACCATTCCTCTCTCTATTCATCTGTTCTCCCATTAGCACCTCCCAGTCAAATATCAGCTTTGTGATATTTTTTTAAACTGTCTGGTAATTGTTCAAAGGAGCTATGTCATAGAATCTTATTCCTGTCTGTACCATACTTTAGTCCATTTGAACATATATATGCATATATATGCATACGGCTCTCTGTGTTTTCATATGTGTTTGTTTTAGGTCTACTGTATACATATGAGAGGAAACATGTGCCCTTTGTCTTTCTGAGTGTCACTTCACTTAACATAATTTTTTCCAGGTCTATCCATTTCCCTGCAAATGACATAATATTATTCTTCCTGAAGAATGAATAAAATTACATGGTATATGTACACCATATTTTCTTGATCCATTGATGAGTTGAAGGCCATCTGGCCTATTTCTATAACTTGGCTATTGTGAATAATGCTGCAACGAATATGGGTATGCAAGTGCCTTTATTGTATCTTTTGAATAAATGCTCAGTAGTGGTATCACTGGATTATAGGGTACTTCTATGTTTAGTCTTTTGAGGAATCTCTATACTGCCTTCCATAGTGGTTTCACTAATTCACATTCCCACCAACATTGTAATTAGGTTCCTTTCTCCTCTGTGTCCTCCCTAGCATTTGTTGTTCAGATTATTGATGATGGCCATTCTGGCTAGAGTGAAATAGAATCTCAGTGTTGTTTTGATATGCATTTCCTTTATGGCCAGGGATTATTGAGCATTTCTTCATTTATTTATTGGCCTTTTGTGCTACTTCTTCTGATATGTGTCTGTTTAGCTCCTCTGATCATTTATTAATTAGGTTATTGATTCCTTGAGTGTTTAAGTTTTTTTTTTAGCTCCCTATATATTCTGGTTATTAGACAATTACCAAGTATATAGCCAGCAAAGATCTTCTTCCATTTTGTAGACTGTCTTCTTAGCATAGTGACTCTGTCCTTCATTATACAGAAATCTCAAGTATGTGACAGAAGGGTCAAAACATAGGCAAAGTAGTTCTGATTGTCACTTGTTTATTTAGTTCTTTGTATGATAGGAAATGGGTAGATGATGTAAAAATGTGAAGCAAGCCTGGGTGGATGACAATCAGACAGCAGGAGTGGTGGCAGCCAAGGCCAAGGCAAGTATTTCAGCTGTCTATGCAAGAGTTACTTCCTAAGTGAAAAGAGCTGTTTCCTTGAGGATGTGGTCCCAGGACTGCAGGTCCTTGGATTTCTCAGTAGACACTGTGAATGTAGAATTTGGTGCTTTCAGTGTTAGATTTTAACTGAATATTTTAAAACAGTGCTGACCCAGGTAAAATTTTTGTAGCAGGTATTCTTTTGTAGGCAGCTGATTTTCACACACTGATATATTCAGTGAAGTAATATTTCCTAAAAGAACTCAAAACAACCAACTGACTTTGTAGAAACATTTTTTTAATTAAAGGAACTTTGCCCCAAACAACTATTTCTATTTTCAGATATTTCCCTTTGGGCCTTTATTGTGCATACATACTATACACATGTTTGAAAGCAGTTGTAATCTTAGCTGCTTGCGATTTTTCACTTAGGGAGTTTCCTTATAGAATTCATAATGACTACAGGATGTTCCATGAAGGGATGTATCACAATATTCAAAATCATTTCCTTATTGTTGAGCATTTAAGTTGCTTTTGATTTAACACCATTATAAGTAATGTTGCAATTATGTATTTGTTCATACCGTGCTTTTCCTCAGTTTGGATTAGTTCCTTAGAATTGGAGAGGAGGATTACTAATTCAAAAGCTATGAATGTTTTTATGGCTCTCAGCACACATTGCCAAATTGCTTTCCAAAAGTGTTGTACCAATTTGCACAGCAATCAACCAAGTGTGAGTGTATGAGTTTTAAGTATATACTTGCCACTATTATTATACTTTAAAGGTGGAAATTAGGCTTCATTGATGCTTAAGTTTTCAGGGTGTTTTCTTCATGTTCCCCCATATCTATTGAATAATTGTGTTTGTTCTTATAACATTTGTGTTTTCTGAGGCTAAGTTTTGTTGAGGTTTCACTTGCTTTTATACATTGGAAAAATTCTCTCTGTTAACAATTGGTAAGTAATTTGGAGAGCGCCTCCTTGGAAAGGCTTCTTTCAGTCCTCCCCCCCCCCGCCCCCCACCATCTCAGCACTGAGGCAACTGCTACTTCTAACTGTACATTTCCTTGAAGTCGGGCCAGGCCTAATCAGGATGCCCTTCCTGAAGAGAGGCTCTTGGGGTATCTGGTGAGCCATAAGCTCAGCACTGTATCTGCCAATGCATTTTTGTCAATGCCATCTAATAAAACCCTATCCTCACTGTTGTATGGAATGAAGTCACAAATTTGGATGATGTTTACTTGCTGCCATTTTTTTTATAATAGTCTTAATCTTGAGATCTTAGGTGGTTTTGTATATTGCCTTTGTTTTTCCCTCCTCACCACTCTGTGTAGTGCATGTTCTAACTACAAATGGTATATAACTTGAATTTCTTATAGCATGGAGGAAAGGACACTGAGCCAATAACATGGAAACAGAAGGTTCTATTATTGGGTCTGCCTTTGCTGTTAAGCAACAGCAACAAATATTTTACAAAAAGCTGAAATGTGTTGAATCATTCTGCATATATTCTTGAATCTTTGTAATAATCCTGTGAGGTAGCCTGTATTGTTAACCCCATTTAGGTGAGGAGACTCAGAGAGTCAAATGTTTACCCAGCATCACTTTCTGACTGAAGTAAGTGTTCACCTGTGTAGCTCTCAGTCTCCCCATGTGCAACATGGAATGGCTTTTCTGTGGTAGTGAGGGACTAAAGTGATGCAATGTATGCATTAACCTGCATGTAGTATTGCAACCTGGGATATGCAATAAAATAGCTCACTTAGTTATTAACGAGCTCAGTTCTGATCCCTGACTTCTCTAGTCATAAAATAAATCTTACTTCCTTGGTTACTTTCAGCTTTAACATTTCCTCATTGGCTACAGATTCGAATCTTGGTGGAAAAAGCCTTGGTGGGTTCCCAGAGGCTGTGCATCCTACATATGAAGTCAGCTCTGCTTTGGATGCATCTTGGGTGCACCACTGCTCTCACCCAGTTTTCTGAAGAAGGAATTATAAGCTTTTAGAAGAAGAACTTTTGTCCTTCACTGTGCACAAAGAGGAGTGAGGAAATCCTCTCGTAATAATTGAGATAGTTGAGATACCATATAGAACTAAGGATGTGGTGACCCTTTGAAATATAAAAAGGAATATACCATATTTCAGTTTTTCCTCATTCCTCAGGTGGAACTGAAGTAAACATGATGGTAATGGAGAATGCAAAGACTAACCAGCTCTGAAAAAAAAAAAGAATCTAAACCACATGTATCATCATTCATTTAAATAGTAAGGGTTCAGCCAGAACACTGGTAGTCATGCCTATAACCCCTAGCTACTCAAGCGGTAGAGATCTGAGGATCATGGTTTGAAGCCAGCTCAGGCTGAAAAAGTCAGTGAGACTCTTTTTTTTTTTTAAGTTTTTATTATCAAACTGATGTACAGAGAGGTTACAGTTTCATACGTTAGGCATTGGATACATTTCTTGTACTGTTTGTTGCCTTGTCCCTCATACCCCCCTTCCCCCTCCCCCTTACCCTTTCTCCCCCCCCCAGGTGTTCAGTTCACTTACACCAAACAGTTTTGCAAGTATTGCTTTTGTAGTTGTTTTTCTTTTTTTTACCCTGTGTCTCTCAATTTTGGTATTCCCTTTCAATTTCCTAGTTCTAATACCAGTATACACGGTTTCCAATATACTCAGATAAGATTACAGAGATAGTGTAGATACAATCACAGGAAGGTGATACAAGAACATCATCAATGGGGTTGGGGATATAGCCTAGCGGCAAGAGTGCCTGCCTCAGATACACGAGGCCCTAGGTTCGATTCCCCATCACCACATATACAGAAAATGGCCAGAAGCGGCGCTGTGGCTCAAGTGGCAGAGTGCTAGCCTTGAGCAGGAAGAAGCCAGGGACAGTGCTCAGGCCCTGAGTCCAAAGCCCAGGACTGGCCAAAAAAAAAAAAAAAAAAAAAAGAACATCATCAATAGTAGAAGCTACAGATACACATGGGATGTTGAAAGTAGTTACAACTGTGATATAACAATCATTTCCATAACATGGAGTTCATTTCACTTAGCATCATCTTATGTCATCATAAGGGTATAGCTATTGGGCTCTTGTGATCCTCTGCTGTGACTTGCCTAAACCTGTGCTAATTATTCCCAATAAGGGAGACCATAGAGTCCATGTTTCTTTGAGTCTGGCTCACTTCACTTAGTATAATTTTTTCCAAGTCCTTCCATTTCCTTACAAATGGGTCAATGTCATTCTTTCTGATAGAGGCATAAAATTCCATTGTGTATATGTACCACATTTTCCTGATCCATTCGTCTACGGAGGGGCATCTGGGTTGGTTCCAGATTCTCGCTATGCCAGTGAGACTCCTACTTCCAATAAACTTGTTAAAATTGTTTGAAGTGGGCTCTAGAGCACTAGCCTTGAGCGAAACTAACTCAGGGACAGTGCCCAGGCTCTGAGTTCAAGTCCCAGGACCAGACCCAAATAATAATAATAGTAGTAGTAATAATAATAATAATAGTTCAGATCCTACATGGCACTCAGCCTCCTCAACAAAGAACACCAGACATAGACAAGAAACAGGGGGCCTGGCACACAGGTGGCAAGGTTATTTTTACGGCTGGGCTCTTGCCATTTTGGAGTTTACCAGTAGCAAGACTGCAGACTGGAAGCTGACCCCAGTTGCTCTCTCCTGTAGTGCCAAGGAAGCATCCCCACCTGGGAATAAACATGATCAAATCTAGGTCACAGTTATACTCCCTGAAAAGTCTGTCTAGACTTATTCCCATTTCTTCTTAATTACTGCTTCCTTTTCTCATTCATTTCAACTGAAGTAACAGCCTTAATTGGTCACCATCCTGGACATCTCTTTAAAGCCTATAATGAGGATTTCTTGGTATTTTCTTGCAGACTAACCCTAAAGCAACAGGCTGTATGTTTGTATCCTTTTTTCTTTTCCTATGCAATATCTTAAGTTTAGTTTATTTAATTTTTGATGATATTGGTGTTTGAACTCAGGGCTTTATGCTTGCTAGGCAGGCATTCTGCCACTTGAGCAGCCCCATGTATCTTAGTTTTTTTTTTTTGTTGTTTTTTGTTTTTTGGCCAGTCCTGGGCCTTGGACTCAGGGCCTGAACACTGTCCCTGGCTTCTTCCTGCTCAAGGCTAGCACTCTGCCACATGAGCCACAGCGCCGCTTCTGGCCGTTTTTTCTGTATATGTGGTGCTGGGGAATCGAACCTAGGGCCTCGTGTATCTGAGGCAGGCACTCTTGCCACTAGGCTATATCCCCAGCCCCAAAATTGTCAGGTGTTTTGTTTTTGTTTTTTTGGCCAGTCCTGGGCCTTGGACTCCGGGCCTGAGCACTGTCCCTGGCTTCTTCCCGCTCAAGGCTAGCACTCTGCCACTTGAGCCACAGCGCCGCTTCTGGCCGTTTTCTGTATATGTGGTGCTGGGGAATCGAACCTAGGGCCTTGTGTATCCGAGGCAGGCACTCTTGCCACTAGGCTATATCCCCAGCCCCTGTATCTTAGTTTTTGAGATCCCCCAAACTAACCGTTAGGTCCAAAGTAGGAAACCTGGCTTCTACCTCAGGCCCTGCCTTTCCCAAGGATTCAGTTGTACTGTTTGTGATGTGGAATGATTTGACCAAGCCAGTAATTTTGAGTTCAAAAGCCAAGGGCAGCTAACAAAATGAATGAGAAAGCAAAAGAAAGGAATAGGAAGTGTGTAGCAGTGGAATGAGAGGAGTTTGGGAAGGGAATGAAAGAAAGTGCATATCTTGATTCATAATCATATAGATTTTTTTAGATTACTTTGAATTTCTACTGAAGATCTATCCACTTTGCCATATGTAAAACAAATGTAAACAAATGAAATGGACCAGGTAGTAAACCGCAGAGCACATATTAAACCTAAAGTAGCATTAATTCCAGCCGGTGGATCTCCGTATGTGGGCCTAGTGTTGCTACATTTTCCAGAAAAGCTAGAATTTTGCATATTTTATATAAAATCTAAGGCTTTATAAGCTTTTGGGCCCTACTTGTTACCTCTAATCTAGGGGCTTCTTAATTTGACTTTTAAGGATCCTTTCAGCTTCAAATAGTGAATGGTTTGAGCTTGGTATGTGTGACCTTAGGAAAAAACATTAAACTTCCTGCAACTCAGCTTTTCTTACATGTAAAATGTTGATTTCTGGCTAATCTTACAAGGTCCATGAAACATATCTACCTTGTTCAAAACCACATGGGAGGGCTGGGGATATGGCCTAGTGGCAAGAGTGCTTGCCTCGTATACATGAGGCCCTGGGTTCAATTCCCCAGCACCACATATACAGAAAATGGCCAGAAGTGGCGCTGTGGCTCAAGTGGCAGAGTGCTAGTCTTGAGCAAAAAGAAGCCAGGGACAGAGCTCAGGCACTGAGTCCCAAGCCCCAGAACTGGCCAAAAAAAAAACACAAAACACATGGGAATATGAATAAGTAGCATATCAGTACAAGTCCCTATTAGCTTTAGAATGACTACTACAAAGAATTATTTGCATTTTTAAGATTACTATGCAGATCTCGAGAATAAGCCTTTTAAAGTTAGCTAGTAAAACCATCACGAATTTACCATGAGTAAATTACTTTTTTGCACGTGTCATGCAGGCATTTCATTCTCTTTCCTCAGGGGGAAATGGTTCTGTTGTGTCTGGGAAAAAGAGAAGACATTTCATTGTTCATAGCAATTGCCAAAACTCAGGGAACTCAAGCTCATGGTACAGCAGTAGCATATAGGGAAATGAAGTTGATGCTACATTAAAGATTCCTTGTCACTTGCACTGACTGCCTGCAAATGGGAAGCCTCCAGTCTTGTCACTGACATTTTGTGAACAAGCAGCCTGTATTGGATGGTGATAAATGGATTATCTTAAATGTCATTCTGCACTGTTTTAGAGTTGCAAGGAGAGTTTTGATATTGAGTTGTTGGTTAGGATATTCTATACCAATCCTTTATGATGAAGTAATCTCCTCAAGTTACATCCAGAAATGTCAAAGTTGCTTATTTCTTCAATCACCCATAGCAATGTTTCCATTACAAGATATGCAGAGACGATTGTGGAATAATGTCAAACTATTTATAGAAACGTTTCCTAGGAATCTCTATTCTCTTTGAGTTACTTGTGTATTTAATACACAGATTTATCTTTCCATTTCTAAATTGACTTCAGATGAGGATGTTGTACTTTAGTTTTTATGTGGAGCACATTTAAAAATAGATAGCACTACCATCAAGAAGTAAAACTAATGCCCATGTCACATTTTTTAAGTATAAAGGTTGCTTTTGTTTTGTTTTTGTTTATTGATATAGAGTAGGGTCTCACTATATAGCTCAGCCTGGCCTTGAACTCTTGATCTTCTTTTTTTTAATTTTTATATTTATTTTTTCTTTTTTATGTTTTTTTAAAATTTTTATTTATCTAGCATCTTGGTAATCAAACACATTGTGGTTTTTTGTTTTGTTTTGTTTTGTTTGGGTTTGGTTTTTTTGCCAGTCCCAGGCTTGGACTCAGGGCCTGAGCACTGTCCCTGGCTTCTTTTTGCTCAAGGCTAGCACTCTGCCACTTGAGCCACAGTGCCACTTCTGGTCGTTTTCTATATATGTGGTGGTGGGGAATCGAACCTAGGGCTTCATTATAGGAGACAAGCACTCTTGCCACTAGGCCATATTCCCAGCCCCTGATAAGGTTTTCTTAATTTGATTTCAAATATTGTAACTTTTTTTTTTTTTTTAGTCTGTCATGGGGCTTGAACTCTGGGCCTGGGAGCTGTCTCTGAGCTCTTAAGCTCTTAAGCCTTCTACCACTTAAGCCACAGTGCTACTTCCAGTGTTGGTAGTTTATTGGAGATTAGAGTCTTACAGACTTTCCTGCTCAAGCTGGCTTTGAACTAGGAACCTCAGAGCTCAGCCTCCTCAGTAGCTAGGATTACAGGTATGAGCCACTAGTGCCCAGCTTTGTAACTTTTTAAAGCTGTGTTCAAAACGTAAGAGTGTTATATTTAAAACTTGCTTTTAATTGAATATAAAGCAATATATCATACTTTGTCTAAGGAAGTTTTGCTGTTTATTTTATGCTAATTTATGTATTAGTTCCTTAACATCTTCAAAATTTCAAATTGGATGTAATTATTGTCATTACGGACTATTAGAATTAGCATGGTGTATTTATATGGAAAGCTACACTAGTAGATCTTTGAAATCATGCTTCAGGTTTTACTTGGCACAATTATAAATATTAGTTTTCTTCCCCAAAGATTTTTTCCATATTCAGATATTGAAAATATTCAATTTGTCTATACGTAGTAACTCCTTCCAGCCTCTTTCTACCCTACCAATTTTAACCTTCATCACCCCTGCTTTATAGCCTTACAAAAAACATATTTTAAAAAATCAAGACAAGTCAGGTACTGGTGGCTCATGCCTATAATCCTAGCTGCTTGGAAGGCTGAGATCTGAGGATCTTGGTTCAAAGCCAGCCAGGACAGGAAGATCAGTGAAAACTTTTGTGTCCAGTTTACCAAACAAATACTGGAAATAAAGCTGTAGCTCAAGTTGTAGAGATGGAACCTTGAGCAAAAAGGTAAGGGAACCCAGGCCCTGAGTTCAAGCCCCCAAACCAGTACACACACATGCACACACACATGCACACACACACACACACACACACACACACACACACACACCAATCAAGAGAAGATTAACAATAAACTGAACTGTTTAAAATTAATAATCTACACTATATGGATGACTTACACCTAACATTTATATTATGCTTACTATATGCCAGACATGTGCTTTGTAGATATCAATTCATTTACCAATTATACCGACCCTATGTGTCAGTATTATTCTTACCCCCTAGATAGAATGCTGAGGCCCTGATTGACTAAATACCTGTCAGAGGCAGGCTGTCTTCCTCCAGTCTTTGTTCCCTATCAGTGCTCTGAACTTCTTTAGCAAAGCAAAACTCTCTGCTTTTCCCTCACATACAGTGCTCCTCTGCAACAGAAAGTGATGAAATTAGCTTGCCCTGTCAGCTCTCAGATCTTCCTCTTCAGCATCTGCACACAGTTATATATGGACCACTAGAACACATATAGCATTTCTTTTTATTTTCTCATTTCCCATGCAATGTCCTATTTCTTCCTTTTCTCATGTATTTCATGTTTCCATTTTGCTCTTTTTTAAAATATAAAAATGGTATAATTCCTGTAACTCTTCAACTTCATTTGCATTTATTTACTCTAAACTGGATAAACAAAGAGTTCTAGGAAGCTTAGCATGTTAATACATAAAAGTCTAATTAGTTTCTTTTGATTAGATATCCCATAGTATAGATGATAATCACATCCTACTTTATGCATTACCTTGTTTTGAATGATTTTTTTAATTTTTTTCTCCCTCTTTGTTACTACAAACCATATTGTAATGAGTGCCCTTTATCATGTTTCTTCTTATATGTGGGCTAATTCCCTAGGATAGTCCTCTCCAAATGGTATTAATAAATTAACATCTTCACATTTAAATTTTTGCTGCCCAAAACCTCTCTTAAAAAACAAAACTAAAGGCTGAGAATATGGCCTAGTGGCAAGAGTGCTTGCCTCGTATACATGAAGCCCTGGGTTCGATTCCCCAGCACCATATATATAGAAAATGGCCAGAAGTGGTGCTGTGGCTCAAGTGGCAGAGTGCTAGCCTTGAGCAAAAAAAAAAAAAAAAAAAAAAAAAAAAAAAAGAAAACTAATTGGTGGGTACTTGGGGCTCACTCCTGTAATCCTAGCTATTTAGGAGGCAAAGATATGAAGATCATGGTCCAAAGCCAGCCTAAGTGGGAAAGTGTATGAGGCTCTTATCTCCATTTAAGCACTTAAGCACTTGAAGTGCTGGAGCTGTTGCTCAAGTGATAAAGAGCTAGCCTTGAGCAAAAAAGCTCAGGTACAGAACCAGGCCCTGAGTTCCAGCCCCAAGACTGTCACAATCACACACACGCACACACACACATACTACAAAGTAATTCTCATCAACTGTCATGAAGTGGCATAAATTGATTAATTTCATATTTTCTATTTGGATAGGTGAAAATGCTATGTGTAATTTTAATTTGCACATTTCTGATTGTCAGTGAGTAGATCTTTTCACATCTTCATTAAACATTTTAATTTTTTTCTCAGATTGCCTGTTCACATTCCCTATACATAAGTTCACTTATTGTACTTGGCTGTTTTCTTAATTTTGTCCCCTCCGCCCCGCCTTGACTGTGGTAGAATTTGAATTCAGAATGTCATTTCACTTGCTGCATGGGTACTCTCCAATCTGAGCCACATCACCCATCTCCAACCCTGTTTTTTGCTGGTTATTTTTGAGGGAGCGTTGTTATACCAGAAATTGTTTGTAAGACACAGAGAAACCACCTTTTCTTTTTTTTTTTGTCAGTTGTGGGGCTTGAACTCTGGGCCTAAGTGCTGTCCCTGAGCTCTTCAGCTGAAGGCTAGCACTCTATCACTTTGAGCCACAGCACCCTTTTGGTTTTCTGGTGGTTAATTGGAAATAAGGGTCTTACAGCTTTTCCTGCCTGGGCTGGCTTTGAACCACAATCCTCAGATCTCAGCCTCCTAAGTAGCTAGGATTATAGGCATGAGCCACCAGTGCCAAACGAGAAGCCATGTTTTGAGAGGTTGAATCTAGAGTCTTTTATTAGAAAACAGCAACTGCAATGACTCCTGTCTCAAAGACTTGCAACCTCAAATACACTTACACTGTTAGAAAACTGAGCTGTGAGGGGAGTAAAGCAAAGAAAGAACAGAAAAACAATCCCCCCAAACCAGATCAACTCCAATGAAGAGCTGAAGTGGGAAACCATGGTGACCTGAGGAATCAGAAGACATGAGACATGGTACAAAGTGGCAGCTGAGCTGGTCTGGGATCAAGGTCAAGGGACAGGGTCACAAGGAGCTCATTACTGTCAGGAGTTCATGGCACAGGACTGGCAGGTCCAGGAACCTGTTATCCAAGTCCTATCCCTGCCTCTAAGAATTCAGGCATGCCCATCACCTGGGGTGGGACTTCACCTTCATCCACTAACAAGACCCAATTCCCTATCATCTACCATGTTGCCAAAATGGTGCTAGTAAGCTCCAGTATCCTTATTTCATTGTCTTTCTGACTTTTCTGCCCAGACAGGCCTCAAACCTCAATCCTTCTGCTCTCAGCTTCCTGATAACTCAGGATTATAGACATGAGCCACTAGCACTCAGTTCATTTCCTTTCTTAGTTGTTACGGTGATTGAATATTTTGCATGTTTATTATGATTGTGTTTGTATATGTTAATTTTCTTGATTTCTACTCCTCTTCCCCTTTTGTGGTTTAGATACCATTCTTAGTAAATGCAGGCAGCAGGTATTAGTACATTATTTACAGTTACACTTAGTTTTGGGGTAGAAAGGCCAAGTTTGGAGATCGGCACTAAACTAGAAAATTTTGTGCACCTAGCATACTTCTACTAACTCTGTTTTCCTAAATCACAACTCATATTGAACAAGTACTGGTCAGTTTGGTAATTCCTATGATTACTCTTGAAGGCTTCTCTAAGCTGTGCCCTTCCTGGGAGGCCTTCTGTTTGCTTTTTCCCTGGGAACCAAGACTCATTTGCTCCTAAATCTGATCTCTACATCTGGAAACCTTACTTCTCAGTTT
The DNA here is from genome assembly GCF_023159225.1 of Perognathus longimembris pacificus. Classification (NCBI taxonomy): domain Eukaryota; kingdom Metazoa; phylum Chordata; class Mammalia; order Rodentia; family Heteromyidae; genus Perognathus; species Perognathus longimembris. The sequence continues at coordinate 22,920,438 of NC_063170.1, read as the reverse complement.
ATGATCCTGCCAGATTACACACTCAGGGATCTTCATGGCCCAGAAAAAACTAGGCTTGCTGAGCTCATCTCCATGCCTGCTCTTTGTGAGTCAAAGTCAGACAGAACTAGTCCCACCCTGAAGTCAAGAAGAACTGGTTCAGCTTGAAGGAGAATATACATGGTTGTGCTTTCGTTATGCCTCCTAAATGTTTCTGGCTGTAGAATCCTTTGATTTATCTCACATTCTTCTTCCTTGATGTTGTTGGGGCCATTTTACCAAGCAATTGTGAAATTTGTGAATTATCCTCTGCTTTCTGGTAAGATTGTGTGGCTGACTTTGGCTACCTGTACAGCCATTTGAACAGTTGAACTAATAGGTCCAAGTCAGAAAAAGATGTACTTCATCGCTGATTTGCCAAGAAAGAGAGCCAGTGGAATAGACATGCCACAGAGAATGCAGAAGTTTATCCCATGCTTGCCATCTTGGGCCTTCTTCCTCATTGCAGAGCTTGGCTTAAAGAATTAGATGGCTTTCTGAATGGTGGGTCTCCTTTGGTTTCCTGTAAGATTGCCATGCCAAAGATGTATTGTTTTATTCTTCTTTTCGCATTCTTTTGTTCTTTTTACTTCCTTATTCTTTGGTATCCTCTTGCCCCCATTTTGTTGTCAGACAGGTTTTGTTTTATCAGCTTATCCTTCCATCTGTAAACTGTATAGGCCAAACTTCCCTGCTGGTTTTTCTAGTAACCCCACATCACCTGGAAACCAGAATGAGTGGCTGAAAACAGACTTGCTGATACATTTTTCATGTTGAGTACCTAGTAAACTGGTTATACCCTGCAGAAGTGGTATGGTTTGTGGGCAAAAGTGGCTGAAATCCAGTGTACCATCCCCTCTTCTAACTGGGGAACCATGTCATAAGGAAAATCATTCTTATTTGGCAAAATGTGCAACAAGGACAGCTGGAGTCCCAGTTTACAATATGTACAACTTTCAGAAGTACCTCTCCTGCCAAGTAGACTAGGATCCCAAAAGCTGTATGTAATTCCAAGGTGGCATTACAAAGCCAATCATAGTATAATCTGTAGAGAACATACGTTTCCTCTAGAATTTAAGTTTATTATCAACAAATCTAAACAGAATGTTCCTAAGAAGAGAAGCTCACAAATTTAAATAATTCAATGCACAATGATTTTATTTTTGTATTGTAACATTATCTCCCACCCCAGGGAAGCATAACTGATTCACTTTTGGTTACAGTGGAATTCTAATTTCAAGATTTCCTCAGTTGTTATATATAAGCTTAAACATAGTGTGGCCTCATAGAGCTCACATGGGCTCTCCACAGTACTTTAGGCCCAGTGGGCCATTATTAAATCTGGAGTTCTAATGACAGCTGAAGTAAGAGCCCGTGTTTCCTGGTGTTGCCCTAAATCATCATTCCCCCAAAGCAAAGCCATCTATGATGTGGGCAGTGCTAGTAGGCATGAAGGAAACCTGAAGCCTTCCTACTTTATAAAAGACATTTTGAATTTGATTTCAGTATCTCCATCCTGGGCCTCAGAGCAAGATTGAGCGATGACTCAGCTTACTGATATCTGTTAACAAAAGGCATTATAGAAGAGCCATTTGGGGTTAATTTAAACCTTGTTATGGGTGAATGTTGGGGGTTACAACTTTAATGAAAGACACATCAACCCTCAGTATACCTCTTTGCATTTGTCTGACTAAATTGGTGCTTTTTATGTATGATCGTATGTATGTAGGTATGTGTATGTATGTATATATGTATGTATATATTTTGGAAATAGGCTGGCCTCCATTTGTACCCCAGGACATTTGTAAATTTGATATAATTAATACAAAACATTTTATGTGAGATCTCTGTTTTTCTTTTTCTGTGGTATAAATCAAATACCATCTTATCCATTAGGGCTTTTGCTCCTGTGGCATAAACAGTGAACAAATGAGGAAACCTTGATGATATTCTTTCCTGAAAAAATTACCTTTAAGTACTTATACAAAGGAATCGCCATTTAACAAAGCAGTTTATAAATATAATGCATCTTGATCAAGGCCATCCCTTTTAACAATCCTTGACGGTATTCTTATGCTCTGTTACTATTCATGGTGTTTGAGGAATATTCTGTCTTTAGGAGTCAGCGACGCTTCACTCTCTCCCATATCAGGCCCACCAGCTACCACTGTAATACTCACTTGCCAGAACTTGCTCATCCCCACCGGTAGAGATTCATCACTTCAAGTGACAGAAAGCTCAGAAATATTGCTCTCTTGGAAGCTGTGCCCAGGAAACTTTATTTCCTAACTGGGTTCTGCAGCTGTTGAAACTTCCTCACCTTTCACCTGAATCTCTGCTATGTTTTGCAAATGAGGAGTTGGTGAGAAAAATATGCAGCTCAAGCTGGCAGAGTTTTAAGTGGGTAAAGCTTGTAGTGTTAAGATCATAGCCCCAAATTACTTAAGGGCTTCTGCTAACATGGAAATAAGACTCTTTACTGCTGAGAGATTGGATATTCAGATAGATTTTTTTATGAAGGAAATAAATATTTCAGCATGCAAACACTACCCAAGCAGGTAGTGATGCTTCAAAACAGGGTCAGAGGTCAGTAGGTTTTTTTTTTTTTCTGTTTGTATTTTGGGATGGCTCCAAGTTTAAAGGTATTGCACATTACTATCTACCCTAAGCCTCACATGGTAAAATAATTACTGCTAGCTAGTGCAAAGTATGTACATTTATTTTTATTTCCAAAGGTCCTGAGAGTTCTGGTTTTTTTGTGTGGTCCTCATTATACAAAAAATATATAATGTGAAGTGATGGTTTTATCCATCATAAGTGTAAAAGAGTCAAGCTGGAAATGTATGTGTGACAGTTCAACTTTTTAGCAAACTTAATTTTGGAGTTAATAAATATGAATAAATAAGACCAGAATTTTTTTTTCTTTAGAGAATAATACAATTCATTTTCATAGTTTTTCTTTAAAACTCACCAGACCCCAAGGGTACTGGATAATCTTTAGAGGAGAGGCTGACCCAGTGGTCAGCCACTCAGTGGTGCTCAGAGGCCTAGGATGTCTTCAGGCAAGCTAAAGGATGCAAGGCAAACATTGTTCTGCAGCTCAAACACTGACTCTCAAGTGAAATTCAGGGGACTGTCGCAATTGCTCCACAGAATTTACTGTTTCTAAAACTGTAAACTTTTCCTCTCTACCTTCAAGTAATGAAAACAAATTTTTGTTGGACAATTAATTAATAAACACACACACAACACACACACACACACACACACACACACACACTCACACACACCAAACAGAAGCTAGTAGGTCATGTCAGTGACTGTAGCAGGCTAGGAGTGATATATTAAGGAACTGGGAAGACAAGGAAGAACTCCAAAGCACACTCTAGTCTGTCTAAGGGGGGTCAGGCAGCGGCATGTTGCCCCAACCATTACCATGATAGAATGTGGACCCACTGTTAGGAACGGCTCAGATTCTTTTTTCCTTAAGAACCCAGTAGTCCAGATTTTATATGAGATGTGCTTTTGTAAACATTTTGACAACTGACATAAAGCACTGAAAATCTATTTGGAGGGTAGTCTTTTTTTTTTTTTGGCCAGCCCTGTGGCTTGGACTTAGGGCCTGAGCACTGTCCCTGGCTTCTTTTTGCTCAAGGCTAGCACTCTGCCACTTGAGTCACAGTGCCTCTTCTGGCTGTTTTCTGTATATGTGGTGCTGGGGAATTGAACCCAAGGCCTCATGTATACGAGGCAGGCACTCTTGCCACTAGGCCATATCCCCAGCCCCATGGAGGGTAGTCTTTATTTAAGTAGAGCTATGAGTTTTGTGACCACACTTTCCTATTTTTCAATATGTTTTGTAGCCTGATGCAATCCGAACAATTATTGTTCTATGGCTTTAAACTCTATTATTACAGAATCACCTTGAAATTAAGGGTGGCTTGCTATCCTTATTTCTTTTTAGTGGCATAGACCTTTCATTAAAGCTGACTTCTAATAGAGTGGAATTCCAGAAAAGTTTATAGGACAGAGCCACCCTGTCCTTTGCTTTTCTTTCTGACTTTTAAACCATCACCAAGTGATTATTCTCCCCCTCCCCCTTCCCCACTTCAATCAGCCTGCTAGTGGAATGCAGTTTTTCTTTAATGTACATTCTGAGCAGGACAGTACTCACATTTCTTCTCCCAGGCTCCTTGGCATCAAGGGAAGGGAAATGCTTGATCAAACTGAGTCATTGCTTTACTGTGTAATTTTGTAATGATTCTTTTTATAATGATCAGGTACATAAGTGAAGGCCTTGACTAAGTCAGTGATATTGTAATGTGATTATTTTAGTATTGATTGTTTCAATTCCTTTGATTATTATCTGTGCTTTCACTTATTTCTTGGCACTGAGTTTCTTGAGCTAGAGAATAATGATGGAGCTGTGTTTTCCAGGGCAGAGTGGAGCAGTGGTGGGTAGAGAAATTACAATGTGTCTTCCACTGCCATTGATGTCCCTCCAACTAGGTGAAGTTTAGTTTAAAACCTGCCATTAATACCTGGCCTCTGGCAAGAGTGGTACAAGGCAGCCTGTTGTTCCAGTGTATGTAGGGAGGGGTTAGAGGGAAGAGGGGGAAGAGCTGCAATTAGTCTATGACATTTATGACCCATTTATAAAATACAAATGGAATAATTGGTTACAAAATCATGACACGCCTTCACTTGTCTTTTACAAATCTGTTCCCAACACACTATGAAACTGTATAAATATTGTTTGCAGAAAGTGAACAGCATCCAGTTTTGAAGAGACTATGCCAAAGGCCTCAGTCTAGGACTGTGTAAGAGATAGAAGGTTCTTGAAGTATGGTTCCTACTCTCTTCCCAAGTAAATCTCATTGTTGTTGTATATCAGGCAATTTTCAGATTCCTCAGGCAGGAAATCAACCTAATTTGGGGGTGAAAAAAGTGAATCGTAACCCCTAAAGTTTTAATACATAAGGTCTTATTCAAGGACCACATGTTTGTAAAAGAAGAACTGATAGGCAGCTTGCTTATTGACAGTCTCTTCTTTCCTCTACCATTAAAGTATTGTGTGATGGAGCATTAACAAAGGGAATGACAAGGCTGACACCGAATGTGGGCCTGGATGACCAGGATATTTTCCAGTTCCCACCTCTAACCCTCCATCTTTCACTCTTTTCCTCCTAGGGAGAGGATGACTACTAAACAAAGTGAGCAAGTTAACTAGAAGCTTTTTATGTTTTTTGAAGTTGAGAGTATTGGGAAATAATCTGATCCTATTAAAAAAAAATTTGCCTACGTCCCTCTCAGCTTGAGGAATACAGTACTGAGTTTTAGCAATGACGATTACCTTTGTTTTTAAAAATTCATTTTTTCTTCTCTTTTTTCTGAATAATTATTTATTGTCAAAGTGATGTACAGAGGGGTTACAGTTTTCATACGTAACCAGTGGGTACATTTCTTGTATAATTTGTTACCTCCTCCTTCATCCCTGCCCCCCATGAGTTGTGCAGTTGGTTTATACCAAATGGTTTTGTAAGTATTGCTTTTGGAGTCGTTTGTCTTTTTATCCTTTGTCTCTCAGTTTTGATATTCCCTTTCTCTTCCCAAGTTCTAATACCAGTATATACAGTATACAGGGTACTCAGATGAGATACAGTGATAGCATGCTAAAATTCTTAAAACATTTTAAACTCACAATCCAAAAATGGATGACTGGACTTAAGTCCTTTATTTTTATACTTCTGAGCAAAATTCAGAAAAACTGGCTGGTCTAGTTTAGAAAGTACAGTGGGAGTATTTGTATCCTGAAGTTGTATCCCTGAATCCTTTGCATTTAGTAATAGATGTTTTTCTAACTCTCTAGGAGTTGAGTTTTCTTCTCATTCTGTTTAAAACAAAACTACCACCATCAAGTGCCCACAATTCACTCTAGTTAAAAATGTACTTGAAGTAGGAAAGGAAAATGTAGGAGTGGACGTTACCATACAAGTCTAAATTAAAGAGATTTGAATGTGTCCAGAGCTCACTGTTTAAGATTTTAGCTTCCAGTTGAGCCATCTGACAGGCAACCTGGTGTTTCTCCTGCTCCTTTGTGAGGACTAACCCTGTATTCTCTTCACTGGGCACTGACTGGGCTGAGTACCCTCCCAAATGCTCTGGTTATCTGACAAGTCTTTGTGTGGCATACAGGAAGAGATGAGTCATGAATATGCAATTGCTGGCATGCAGTCTTGTCTTCTGCTAGAAAAATACAAAACGGAGCTCTGATCTCCGAGTTGGAAGCTGATTTCTGATTTGAACCTAGACAGGTCTACTTAAAACTATGATCAAACTGATTGTATTACCCTGGAATTCTAATTTCCAATTTAGGGTTTTGCTATATAATCTCTGGTAGAGTATGTCTAATCCTCAAGAAACTCAGTCTTTATGTAAACGCTATGGATTTTCCTCCCTACATCTAGGCCGAGTTGAGTAGTGTCTTTAGGCTGAGCTGAAGAGACATTAAATTACTGAGTAAATGAAGACTGTGTTGTATGTCACTCTGTCTTTGAAAGACCAACTCAAATTCTGTCTGCTATAGCTTTGATCTTTTTCATTTAATTCTAAGTACACTTGTTATTATACTAACTGTTGTTTGTATGTTATTTTAGCTTTTTTACTTAAGTAGCTATTTAGCAATTTAAATGAAAATGTAATTAGGTTACATCTGTTTTACATGCATGTAATACCACGCAGATGTAAACTTCTATTAAAGCCATATTTTCTTTTTGGCAAGAAAAGGCAAAAACAAAATTGCACCAATCATTGGAGTCTGTCTTGCTCTTAAAATAAAGACAGTATATACCAAGCACTGTGCTATTATATATGTGGTGGTGAAAGTACTTCACTTCTGTGATTTGAAAAGTAAAGAAATAAAGTAAGAAAACAAACTAGTGCTTTATAATTTATTGGACACAGTGTTTAAAATGACAATAGAACTTTCCCATCCAGTGGGTTTGTGTGCACAAGGAAATAACCATCTCAGCAAGATAAACATACTTCTTATAACTCCTGGATGGTGGAAAGAGTCAGGGAGCAGCCAAGATTCTAGCCTAGCATTTTCTTTCCTTCCTTCTTTCCTTCCTTCCTTCCTTCCTTCCTTCCTTCCTTCCTTCCTTCCTTCCTTCCTTCCTTCCTTTTCTTTCTTTTTTTCCTTTTCCTTCCTCCCTTCCTCCCTCCTTTACTTCCTTCCTCCTCTCTCTCCTTCCTTCCTTTCTTTTTTCTTTTTCATGGAACTAGGGATAGAACTCTGGACATCAAGTTTACTAGGCAGGCACTTGAGCTTTGCCCCTAGCCTTTTTGCTTTGCATTTGTTTTGCAAGCAGGGTCTCCCACTTTGCCAGGGTGACCGAGGACTAGGACTTCTACCTCTACCTCCTGAGTAGTTGAGATTACATGTGTGTGTCATGAAGCTTGATCTTCTAGTTGTACCTATGCTTTAAATTGATGCTGGTCCACTGTGCTTTCCTTCTCTATTATTTAAAACAAAATGAACAACCAAAAAGAAAAACCCAAGAGTAATAATACTTGCCCAGTTCTCCTTGTATGCTTATTATAAGGATCCAGAGGGATAATGAGTGCACACCTACTTTGAAAATTACAAAATATAATTGTTAGAGAGTAATATTAGAGTATTAGTTTGAAAACTACATGAACAACAAACCCCCAAGGTACTCCACATTTTTGCATGTACAATGGGAATTGAACTCAGAAAATTAATTTTCCTGCTTAGGGAACCATTGCCTCCCTTATAGCCTGTTAATAGGATTTATAAAACATCATTGCAGACAAAATCATTCATCTTATTTGCTAACGAGACACAAAATTTGGACTGTCTGGAATCCAGTAACATTTTAAGAGTTGCCCATTCATTCTATACATGTTTAGGTTTTCAATGCAGTCATTTTTAATGGTGGTTTTTATAACATCAATAAAAATATTTTCATATATTTTTTTCTTGTAAATATGGTTAAACTTTTAGCTTTCTGCTACTTGGTGACCTGTTAAATAACTTAATGTACTTTTAAATTGCTTGCTCAGTGCCAAGACAATGTGAAGCCTGGAGGAGCCAGCTCTATAGCTTTGCTGTTTTACACTTGGGCCCCAAGCTGAGCTCTGAAGCAAACATTCTAGCCATGCTTGCAGCACCAAACATTTTAGGTCTTCTTCTTCTCTGATTCTGAAAGAGAGAGCATGGACTATACTTATCTTTCTTATCAGTTAAAAGAAGTTAGTCCTTTAGAATGCAAAGAAAGGAAATAACCTATGAATATGATGATATATCTGCCATTTACCAAACACTTATTTGTATCAAGTACTGTCCTAAGCACTTCACTACTAACTATCTCACTAAGGCCTTTATAAAAGGGCAGGAACTATTGTCATTCCTATTTTGTGAGTGAAGAAATTTGAAGCCAAAAGGTGAAAAGTCTTTCCCGAGTAAATGTAACTAGTATGTAGCAGTGGTAATATATTCATCTTGGCATTCTACACCAAGGACTAAATTTTTACCCACCATTTTTGGCTATGCCCATATAATACTACGATTGTTTCTTTTTTATTTTTTTGGCCAGTTCTGGGACTTTAAGTCAGGGCCTGAGCACTGTCTCTGGCTTCTTTTTGATCAAGGCTACCACTCTACCACTTGAGCCATAGCGCCACTTCTGGCGCTATCTATATATGTGGTGCTGAGGAATCAAACCCAGAGCTTCATGTATATGAGGCAAGCCCTTTACCACTAGGCCATATTCCCAGCCCCAATACTAGGATTGTTGTAATTTTAGTTATTATAATTTTTTGCTTTTGATGGTACTAGGGTTTGAATTCAAGGCCTTGCACTTGCTAGGCAGGCATTCTGCCACTTGAATCACCACCCAATCCTTCTTTGAGTTTGTTTTTCAGATAGGGTCTCTTGCTTTTGCCTGGGCTGGCCTGTACCACATTACTCTTCTAGCTCTATCTTTTACATATCTGGGATTATAGCTGTGTACTACCATCCCTAGCTGTTTTGTTTTGTTTTGTTTTTGGCCAGTCCTGGGCTTGGACTCAGGGCCTGAGCACTGTCCTGGCTTCTTTTTGCTCAAGGCTAGCTCTCTGCCACTTGAGCCACAGTAACACTTCTGGCCATTTTCTATATATGTGGTGCTGGGGAATCGAACCCAGGGCTTCATGTATACGAGGCAAGCAATCTTGCCACTAGACCATATTCCCAGCCCCTGTTGCTTTTGTTAAAAGAAATTTTCTGTTGGTTTTTTCATCTGCATCAAAGTCTTTGACCTGAAATAAATTTTAAGATATTAAAATAAAATAGAAGACCTGGATGCCACCAAAATAAAAAGAAATAAGACATATCATTATGTCAGTAGGTGAGGGGCCTGAAGTACAGTGATATGTATAATTTAAATGTCAAGGCGGGTAATATATATGCTAATTAAATATTTGGTTTATGTACCCTGAGAACACATGGGAGGGAAGATCAAGATCAAGGGAAAGTAGCTATGACTTGGGCACCAAAGAAGAGGTAAAGATTGGGATAGGCAAAGGAGACATCCCAGACTGATAAATAAACAGAGATTTAGAGGAAAGGAATGCAAGAGATGACATATTGCAGGGCAAAAGATGGTGAATGTCTTAACTTGGGCACCTGAAGAGAGAGCATAAGGCAGGAAAGAGGAGGGTGTTGCAAAGGTATGGTGGTGGGATTTGGCAGATGACTCTCAGTAAAGAGTAGGAAGGGAAAAAGGGTTTGAGGAGGGTCCTGGAGAGTCTAGCTTAGTAGGATAATAGTATTAATCTAAAGGACAGGCACCTCAGACTTGGGAAAGTCATGTAGTTAGGGAGGTAAAAGCAAATAAGAACATGGACTCTGAACATACAGTCCCGGGTCACTGTTTGTACTATACCACTTGCTTATTTGTTAGTTGCTTTCAACAAGTCAGTTATTTAAGCCCCAGTTACTTCGATACAAAACAGGTATAATCTTAATACTGTGTAACTTATAGTATTGTTGGAAGTAAGTTAATACCAATAGAGATCTTAGCACCATGCTCCATAGCATACATACAGTTCAGTAGGTGAGTTGGCTTTTATACCCACTTTATAGATGAGGGTGAGAAGGACTGAGTCAGCAGTGTCATTTTCCAAAGTTGGACACAAGGCAGGCTTGTAGAGGTGAGTAAAAACCAGATTCCTGCTTCTTAGAGGAGTGTGTCCTACTCAATGGGAGGCCCCTTGGAGCCCTCTCACCAGTGTCAGATTGTGTCATGTAGACTCAAACCCCCTCCCCCCATAGAGGTTGGACATGGTAGATGCAAACACTGTCTCCTTTCTTCCCTTCTGTGGTCACTTAAGAGCATCTGGCATGCCTTGACATGCTTTACACACATTTCTCATGAAGGACAATAGATTTCCATTTCCACTCCTTGTCTTCCTTCCTATAAAAATAGATATTTGTTTTTCCAGAATTCCTGAAGCACACCAGAAGGAGTTACCCTTTTGTGTATGTCCTATAGAATTATCATGACAGATCAATTGTATTTCTTCATGACTTGGTACTACACGAAGGCCACCCAAAATGTGCCCTCTGCAATAACCTGGATCTCAGTGTGTGTGCTTACTTTCCTCCCTTTCAGTGAGTCCAAGTTTAGCTTATTAAGTGGATAATACACTGCTAAGCCCAGATCATGGTGCTTGGGAAAACAACACAGCTCATGATTAGCACACACAGTTAATTGTCCAGCTGACTGGCAAGGTGCTCAGTGTGACTACTTGTGTGTATGGATGGGGTAAATGACTCCCCACCATGATAGTGGGAGTCGTGGGGATACAGTACCAGATCATGTTCTACCCGGAGAACAAAGTTGATTCATTGTGTTCCATGAGGGTGAAGTGGACCCAGCACTGTTGGCCCACATGCTTTTTCATTCCCTTGTCTGCCTAGTATGCAAGTACAAACAGCTTTAACACAATTTTTTTTTTTTTACCTAGGAAGGAGCCTGGGGCTGCATCCAAGTACATTTAACATATGAAAATTGAGCTGCTTTGAACTTGTATGTTTTTGATAACTGCTTGGTATGCTTCCTGGAGGATCACCTGTAGGCTTTTCTTTCCAAATCCTAATCCCTTTGATTGAGTGCCAGGACAGATAGCTCTCATTGAATAGCTCCAGTCTCATAATTCTTCCTTCATTCAGAGTTGAAAGGGAGCAGTTCCAGATTCAATAGGCAAATCCTCAGATTGAGCTAAAGCCATTCAGACACTTTAAAACTCAAATTGTTTTGTTCTAAAATAAGGTTCACATGGGCTACTGAATGTTTACACAAGCTAGTGGCTAACAGTAACTGCAGGCTGGGGGTAAAAAAAAACAAACCCACTTCACTGGACACCCCTCCCCTTTTCTTTCCACTGTCTCTGTGACCAGGATGGATTAAATGGACCATTTGGAGAGTTACAAACTTCCACGCAGACTGGCCTGATCACTTTAACCATGAACATAAGATGGTACATGGCTCTTCTTGTTTTCTCTCCTCCATCAGACCAGGCTGAACATTCCTGTCTTCTCCTCTCCACCCCCTTTCTGAGGAAGGAAAACAACCCTGTTCTTTTTATCTTTACAAATGTGCCTGGTGGGGACGAAGCTAAACCAGTTCAAGATGCTTTTATTTAAAACTGTTCAGAGGAGCGGAAGGTGCTGCAGAATCAGAAATCTAGTGGCATATGGGCCTCTTTGCCGCCCTGCTCCTGAGCTGGCCACTTCTTTTGTGTTTTTGGTTTTTTTGGGACTTCTACCTGGATTTCTGCCAAGATCTCTGTTTTCGGGTCTTTTCAGAGATCGTGTTTACTAAAAGATGATTCCTTTCTGCTAAACATCCCGTGTCTGTCCTATTTGGCTAGGTAGCACTTCTATTGGGAAAAGCCATCTTTCTCTTTGTGCCTGGTGCCCTAGTTCAGAAAGAAGCTTGAGAAGTCACTTCCATGTTCTGTGTGTAAGTGAGCCCTACATGGCTTATCAGAGTGCACCTTTCCACTTGGGAGAACAGCTCCTACCCTCCTCTCTGCCACCAAATGAAAGGAAAGAAGTATGACCTACTTAATGGAGTATTAGAGATCTGAGTGGCACCTCTCAGGTTGAACTTGAGTCAAGGCAAGGAAATATATTCCCACTCCCTGTCCTCCCTTCCTGCACCCTGCTAATTTCCTCTCTGAGATAGGACTTCTCTAGTCTTCAATACTAAACCTGTATAAAAGAACAGAGTATGTTGATACAGGAAATGATATTATGTGAACATGAAAAATATTCAAGACCAGCAGCTATCCAGAAGGGTAGATTTTACAACAGTCTTTTATACAACCTCGTCTGTGCAGGTTTGGGGGCTCTTTTGGGGCAGGAAGTTCTATTGAGATCTATATTAGGACTTGACCCTACGAAGCCTGTGAATTTTGACTCATCATTGTTACATATTTATTAACAGCCTTGTTCATTAGATCCTCCTCCTACTTCTCCTTTTCATTTTCCATCCCCACAAGGTGTCTTCTCTTTTTTTTATAAAATGATACTGTAATCATTTGTGATTTTAAAATGCCTCTATTAATGCTTAAAAACAGAGCTTGATTTTAATGTGGGCTTTTTTAACTGTGGAAGGATTGTGTCTATGTTACCGCTGATTCTTACAACAATACTTTGGAATGAGAGCAGAAAGTTTATGACACATTTTATTATATTCCTAAATGTGAAAGAGGATTCTAATTTAAAAATAAGTGGCTATACTTTTTAATTCTTATTTAGCCTCTGTAGCTGTTTTAATATCCCTTTTATGGTTGACTGGTCGATGTTTTAAAATAAGTTCTTCAGGGACTCTATGCCCATTAGTCTCTGGCAGTAAAATCTGAACTTTGCTAAAATAAAACATGATGCCATGGGGCAATTAAGAAGAGAACTTTCAGGGATGACGGCAAATATGAAATACAGTGATTTATATTATTAATGGATTTAGAGAAAGCCAGCCCACCTCTTTTAAGCTCAACTGTGTGTATTTCAGGTTTTTTTTTTAAATTTTAATTTATTTCTTTGTTTCTCTCAAGGCACTAGAGGGGTTCCATCATAGGCTATTAAGGTATTCCAACCCTCCTTTTGTAGCCTGCTATTTCTGAATATGAGCCTTTATTTTTTTCATTTTATATGGAAAATGGGATGACGTCAAATAGCAAAGCATTTTTTCCCCAAAGTGGTTTTGGGAACCAGAATCTGGTGAAGTGTTATTTAAAAGTGATAACACACTGAACTATGCTTTGTGCTTTCAATAATTGTAGGATTTACAGACCATATCCCTACCTGTCCAGTTTTATGGAGGAACAAAATACAGGGATTCATTTTATCATGGTTTCTTAAAAACTAGAAACACAGTTGACAGTTATTTCTCTGACATTATAATAAGCTCTTTGTGTTTATTAAGCTTAGTATTTAAGAGTGTTACAATTTAGTAGTTATTTAATTTGCAAATAGGATTGGCCTCCACAATCTCTGAGGGAAAGAATTACTTCCAGTGTTTAAAAACTTTCATTGACTCTCAATTGCCAGCTACAGACTAAGATAGAGTCAGATTTTAAAAAAAACAAGAAGAAACCTCCCATGCCTTTCAGCCTCCCTTCCTTCTTCCTCTACTACCTACTTCCTTCCCACTTCTCTCTTCATGTAAATCCATTCTGAGTATATACTGTTCCCTGAACCTCCCTGTCACCTTTCTTTTGCTCATGTTGTTTTTCTCTCCACAGATTCCCTCTTCACCTCATCCTGTTTCCCCAAGTTGTACACTTTCTTTACTTCCAGCTCAGCTGTTTCTTCCTCAAAGAGGAGAAAGAGAGAAAGAGGCCTTGTTGATTCAGAATTCAAGGCTTCATCAGGTACATGAGTAGAAAAGAGCCTGTGCAATTGTATGCAACAGCCCTGTTGGAAGTTATCTGTTTCACTATCTGGAAGCTATCTGTTCCAGCAAATTGCCCCTCCTCCCTAGTTGGTGGCACTGTCTGCATACCTTCATTAGTACACATAGCACAATAAGCTTAGATGTTTGTATGTTTGTCTTACTCACCAGTGAGCTTTCTGGGGACAGGGTTGTGCCAAATTGCCATGAGGAAGAGACACTGTGGCTATCAAATGAATTCATCAACAAATGGTTTCTTGCTTTAATAATGCCAAGAAATGCCTGACATAAGAAGTTGGGTGGAAGATTCTTGCTGTCTTATAAACTATCAGTCAGTACCAGAGATACCACTGAGGATACCTCAGAATAGAGCTAGGTGAGCATTAAACTCAGAACCACCAAGACCTGACCAAAACCGGTGGTGAGAAACATGGATCTGGAAACTTGATCATTTGGTTTCACAGCCAGCTACTCTGGCAACCATACCCAAGTTGTTCTGGCAGGTGTACTCTGTTACCTGCCCAGCAGCCAGGCTTTGGGCCTTATTTGCCCATGCTCAGAGAATCTAGATTTGTTCAGCTGTTGAGCAAAGGCTGCTTGATTTCCTAGGGTAATGAGTCTGGGCAGTCATTGTTAGGTTAGGCTAGTCATGGCCTTCCTGTTGCTCTGTGTCACTTTCCTAGCTCCCCACATGAGGAGTACTGATTGAGGCATAAGGCAAAGGCTTATAGCAGTCTTCTGAGAAGGTTTTCTCTGGTAAAACATTAGTCTCATGCTGTAAGAGGGACTCTGTTCTATACCCTCTGGGGGCTGTCCTCTTAGTAAGAAGATTTAGTATGGAGCTTTCGCCACCAACTTTGAGCCATGAAATGACAAGAATGAGAATAAACATGTTATATACTCTTATTGATAGAACACAAGGACCAACTTAAAACCTCCTATCTCCAGACTTCAGTTGTTCAATAAACAATAAGACTTCTGATGGTTTAAGCTTTTGATAGTCAGTTTTCTGCTACTTGAAACAGAACCCAGCTTAACTGATGGAGTTACTTGTACTGGGAAAAATCAAAATATAGGCAGACAGTATTCTAAGAGGAAACATAAATAAAATATATGGGGAAATGTATGGAAGTCATGGCAACATAATACTTAAGTAATACACATTCTATTGAGTGAGCAGCTCTGGAACACTGGTCATTCAAGAAGCTTGGCATTCTTGTTCTTTCTATTCCTAATGCTGCACACAGTTGCAGGATACAGAACTAAAGGATGGCATCTTCCCCTGGAGTACTTGGGGTCCAGCAGAGAGAGTACTGGGAGAAAGACAATTAACTCCAGGTGTGAGGGCGTGCATTTTTGACTAGTTTGTGTTCAGGGCACCAATGGAATTCAGATGAAGATCTGAAACCCTGCATAGGCTGGAGAACAAGAAGAATCTGGGAATGTTCACAGGATCAAGAGAAAGTATACACGGGACACAAAAAGGCCAAGAGACACAAGAGATCATTTAGAAACTGTAAATCTTAAAATGTGAAGACATTTTACCATGTTTGATTTGGTCCTTTCTGTTAAGCTTGGCCAAGTTGGTGATAGCTACAAATATGCTTATGTATTATTCTCGATATTTTGACAGTTGTGGGACTTTTTTATTTCCCCCTTGTCATTTGCAGGGCTTGAACTCAGTGCCTGGGTTCTGTCCCTGAATTATTTTGCTCAAAGCTAGCTCTCTCTACTACTTTAAGGCACAGCACCACTTATATTTTGACAGTTGTAAAAAACACTTTAGGATGATTTCTTAAGTGACTAAATGAGAAATGAACAATGAATAACTTCGTATTCCCAAGAAGTACTTCTGAGCACCCCGGGTGAAGGAGATAAGTAATTTCTGAACAATAAAAGAGGATCGAGTCTTTCTTATTTGTAAATGTGTCTGTTTTAGGGATGATTGGGGGGAGAGGGAAGAAAGGATGGGACAAAAGGTGAACAAATGCAGCAGTGATACACACTAGCTACTATGTTGAAGGGAGGGAAAAGCTGGGAGAAGGAAAGGGTGACACTGTACCAAAAGAAATGTACTCATTACCTGACTTATGTAACTGTAACTCCTCTGTACATCACCTTTACAATAATATATATATATGTAGATGTATGTATGTATGAGGTCAAGTGGAAACAGTAGGTGAAATAAAACTGAATTCTGTTCACTACTGCAAGAATTCCCAGCATTCTTAACTCTCTTCTATTGATTCTTAGTGTCCAAGAGGAGGCTCCACCAGATTTTCTCCTCCCTCTTTTGTGGTCCCAGCTACAGCAGAGGAACATTAGGAAGGTTTGGAGTGTGCTGGAGCCTGTCCCCAGAAAAATGGGCTGTGAAAGGAAGTAGCACAGTAGAACATGGGCAATAGGGTGTTCATGAGAGGGTAGAGTCAAGCCTATATTTTTATGGCAATGGTGAAAAGCAGTAGAGTAGCAAAAGAAAACAATAGAAATGAACTGAAGACAGAAGAGCAGGAGGGGTGACTGATAAAGTAAGCAAAGGCACTTGAGGTTACCAGAGGGGTAAAATATTAGACTTCTGCTGGTGTTTCTAGTGCAGATATCAAGACTTTTGTAATACTGTTCCTATATTCTAGGAGAATGCACAACTCTAATGTACACATAATCTACATACCAGAATCTCTCTTTTGAATCTGAGTATCTGGTAGTATCCTTGCTAATTCAGAACATCAGAAAGTCTTACTCAAATTGACTAAAATAAAATGTTTATTGTTAGTGGAATTTAAAAGCCGACCTGCTTCAGGAATAATTTGAACCAGGTATAAACATGTTTCTTGCATCCTTTTCTTTTAGATGCTTCTTAGTTGGTTCCATTCATATATTCCTTGTGGCTACCATAAGTGTCAGCTCTGTTTTTCTGATGCAAGATGGTGGTAGCTCCAAAGTTCATATCGACTCTCTAAAGTCTTATAACAGGGCTGGGAATATGGCCTAGTGGCAAGAGTACTTGCCTCTTATACACGAGGCCCTGGGTTCAATTCCCCAGCACCACATATACAGAAAACGGCCAGAAGTGGCGCTGTGGCTCAAGTGGTAGAGTGCTAGCCTTGAGCAAAAAGAAGCCAGGGACAGTGCTCAGGCCCTGAGTCCAAGCCCCAGGACTGGCAAAAATAAATAAATAAATAAAATAAAATAAAAAACAAAAGTCTTGTAGCAGATGAAATGTGTTTCAAAAGCCCCAGCTTACTAGGTTTTCTTAGTCTGACTGAATTATGTATCTATCCTTGTACCCATTTGTATGACCAATACAGTTAAAAAAACAAAAAAACAACAACCATTTGTATGACCAGGAGATAAAGCACATGCTGAAGGGATTAAATGTCTTCCTGCACTCCTACTCATTTTTTCCTGAGTTGTGCAAATTGCCAGAGGCAAACCAAGAATATTGTATGTTAAGAGTGGAGTATATTTGGAAAGTACTGTCCACCTTCACGAGAAGGAAACTTCCCTGGCAAAGCCCTTCCATTTTACCCAAAGTGACTTCTTGAAGTTCTAAGTGATATAATGTATAGGGTCATAAGTTTGTCAGCATAAATGAGATCCTCCATTTGTACATTCACGTAAGTCAGGGGTACACAGCTATTTATCAAGTAAGTGAGGGGTGGTCAACCATCCTGGAGATATGGATGCTCACAGAAGTCATGCAATAAATCCTCTGAAAATGAACAAAACATGGCCTCTCAGAACCCAGCTTTTTACTCAAAACCAGAATCTGTCTGCCACAAGCAGAAGTTATTAATAGGATTTATACATGTCTATGTGCAAAACTGAATCAAAGGGAGATCGCAGAGGGGATTTCTGTCTTCCGGAAACCCAGCAGAGGAATGGGGAGGACTTTCTGGGTAAAGTTTCAGAGGACCTAATGCATAAATCTCCTTAACAAACACTGGGATTTGGATTTGTAACTCATCTCTCTCAGTTTAGGTCCTGGGGAGTCAAGCTGCCATGGCTGCCTTATGGCTAGCACCTCCAAGAACGTAAATACAGTAATATGGAAATTACTTAGAAGAGCATTTTCCCTAACTTGGCACTGTTTCCATTTTGGCTTGGTGGTCTCTGGGCTGGTTTTGAGAGACCCCCTGGTTGCGAGCTGATTGAGAGCTAGTAGATGTTATACTCTTGTTTCCACTTTCAACCTTGCTGACCTTCATTTTGCCTTTAATAGAGATTGTCATTAGTTGGCCAGATTCTCCCAAAATCTGTGGCAAGTTAGAAAGGGAAAGTCTCTCCATACTGCATTACAGAGGACCTTGTAAAACTTGCTGTTACCACCTCACAGAGAAATTGTCAACACAGTATACTTGGATTCTCCCCCACTGGAGTAACAGAATTCTTTATTTTTGAGCCTCTGGCTTTTAGAAATGGAACCAAACTTGGTCTGTCGTCTCTCTTTACCTACTTATTACCCTAGATATAAAGTCAGAGCAAATGTGGAATCCCAAAGGAAAGGATCCAGCAAACAGCCTGCTGAAGAAAACATCAGGAGCAGTCTTGTGTGATGATAAACATTTGTGCTCACTTAGTGCTTTGGCCATGGATTTGGCTACCATTCAGCAAACTCTACAGCCAGATTTTAATATGGTTTTTCTTTTCCTCCTCCTGTTTGGTTGTGAAGTTATTTTGACTGAGGATTTACTTGTCACCTCATGTTGACATTTCACATTATTGCATTAAGGAAAACATAGGAGAAAGTAAACAAGCAAGTATATTCCAACAGGTCACCAGGCATAGAAGTCATACTCAAATTTCAAAGAAAAGGAGGGGGGTTTAGTGAAGAATGGTGAACAGATATATTTATGAGGGGAAAAATCCTCTTGGCCTTTTGGGCGTAAGTCAGATCATAGACTGTGGATTGTTTTCTCAGCTACTGATAATTCCTGAGGCTGCTAAGGGAAAGATTGTGGCCCAGCTGAGGTTGCCATGTAATTCTGTAGAATCATGCTGATGTTCTGATTTTTATGATTATAAGTTACTGCAACAACAAAGAGAATAACTCTGCTTTAAGAACTGTTGCCACAGTGTCTCTAGGGGACAGGTTTGCTTTGGTCTGTAAATTCCCCAAAGGCAAGCTGAGACTATGTAAATTAAAGAAATAGAGCCAGTGACAACCAACTCTGTGGTTTTATTTGACTTTCCAAAACACATGTCCATCAGCATGTCTTAGGCAGCACAATATGATTAAAGCACAGCAATAATCACCCCTATATTGCATTTTAATTGGTATGATGTGTAATGAGTGGAAGAGCTGGAACCACTAGGTATACGTTTACCTTTGAGCTATTGCTTTGATTCATCAGCCTTTCTAGCAACATAAAGTAGGAAGTTGCATTCTGAGCTGGGTTCTGCTGCTCATCAGTCAGATGACCTTGGATAAGTCACTTTGTTTCTGTGGCTCCCATTTTTCTCAACTATACAATGAGGGATTTAAATTAGATAAAATATAAAGAGCCTTCTTCTTCTGGATCTGACCATTTCCAGACTTTCTTACTGTCTTAAATACATTTGTAAACCAGATTCGAGGCAAATATATTTTCCGCTTTTTTATCCTCTTTGACCTTCCTGGGGTTAGTTTCATGAGAAAATATCTTTATTTCTCTGAATATCATATTACCCTTTAGGATTCCAGAATCAAGTCAGTTCTCCAGAGCTCATAATAAGCAATTACCTTTTATAGCTAGTTTTTAGTAGTAATATTTTTTGGAGGAGAAGGTAGAGTACTATAGTTAGGATCCTCTGGGAATGGTCTTTTTGGATGTATCAGTCTTATATAGAAACACATATGAGCCTTCTTTTATCCTTTCAATTTTAATAATTGGGTATGTGGGTTATGTTTTTTTCTTTTCTTTTTTTTTTTTTTTTTTTTTTTTTTGCCAGTCCTGGGCCTTGGACTCAGGGCTTGAGCACTGTCCCTGGCTTCTTCCCACTCAAGGCTAGCACTCTGCCACTTGAGCCACAGCGCCGCTTCTGGCCGTTTTCTGTATATGTGGTGCTGGGGAATCGAACCTAGGGCCTCGTGTATCCGAGGCAGGCACTCTTGCCACTAGGCCATATCCCCAGCCCCTATGTTTTTTTCTTAACTTCTGACACGTTTCAAGTTGGATGTTGGGCCATCAGTAGGAAGACTCTGGGCAGTGAGCCCAACATTTGGGTTCTCACTGTGCCCTCAAATTTTTCTCATTCCTTTGACATCTTTCTGGTTCAAGATGGCAAATGACCCTCTATACTATATGTAAGTTGTAGTATTCATTGACAGGGTGTCATTAGTTCTTTGTGCACATAATTCCATGTTATGAAAATCTTTTTAAAAGTAAGTGGTCTCTTAAAAATGCATGTCATCTGCATATGCTGTGAAACTAGCAAAACTGAAAAGCAGTGTTGGGTTGGAAGAGATTGGGGAGTTTAACAAGGGGGTGATATTGATCAAGATTTATTGTACATATAAATAGACGTGTTGAATGGTAGCCCTTTTGTACAACTACTTAAAGATAATAAAAATATAATTTAAAAAATTAATGCCATAAAAAGGTGGTGGTTTTGAGATAGTCTTCCTATGTAGCCCAGGATGTCTTTGAATTTGAGATCTTCCTGCCTTAGCCTCCTAAATGCTGGAATTATATGATCTTCATATTTTTATTATTCAAATGTCTCCTCTTCATGCTTATCTGGACTACTTTCACTAAAATCTCCTCCACATCCCTTGCAGAGGCAATCCTGTCCTCCTACTCCTTTTTCCTCAGAGCCAAGCTCTGTCTGAAAAACAAATGTATCCTATATCCCTCCACTATAATGAGAGAAAGAAAATGTATATATTAACTGTTGTATCTCCAGGACCTGGCTCAGTGCTAGGCACATCTGTACTCCTGACACATGAATTAGGTGAGAATGAACAACACAGTGAGCTCTGCTTGTCAGCTGAGAGAGGACACAAATTTTGTTGTAGTAATAACTCAATACTGGGAATTCCATTTTCCTTCTATAATACATCCTGCGAACAGGAAGCTGAGATGTACTGCCTGTAATTGCCAGGGGCCCCAAGCTGTGGGAAATTATCTAATTGGGAATTTACACAATATTGTCTATATACTTCAATTCAATATATGAAATACTTCCTCTTTGTATAATATTTTTGGTCTGTAACATCTTTTTTTTTTTTTTTTTTTTTTTTTTTTTTTGCCAGTCCTGGGCCTTGGACTCAGGGCCTGAACACTGTCCCTGGCTTCTTTTTGCTCAAGGCTAGCACTCTGCCACTTGAGCCACAGCGCCACTTCTGGCCATTTTCTATATATGTGGTGCTGGGGTATTGAACCCAGGGCTTCATGTATTAGAGGCAAGCACCCTTGCCACTAAGCAACATTCTCAGCCCCTGTAACATCATTTTGGAAGCTCCCTGAAGGCAGGAACTTGAGTTTTCCCTTATAGACACATGAAATACACATGACCATCCTTGCTAAACTCAAGTCACTCAACTCTCATGGTGCAATTTCGATTTCAGAGAGCCTTGTCTTGGGAACCTGATTGTCCTGTGCTGGTTTTACTGAACAGTTATCCTCATTTCTGTGGCGCTGTGATGCTGGGAAATGTTAGGAGTGTACCCTCCTGGTGCCTGGCCAGCTGGGGAAGTGGAAATGCAGGTGAGGAAGCACTCAGGCTTCTCTTGACTTGCTACTGGAAGCAGGTGGTCGCCATAGTGGGTCCTTTGACTTGTGTGGAAAGCCACTTGTCCTGCTGTTCCTCAAGTGCCCTTGTCCTGGGTCCTGGGGGGAAGGAAAAATATAAAGTAAATGATTCTCTTTCCTCAGAAATTTCAATCCACAGTTTTCAATGATGACTCCTTATGGAATTGTGGGGAAAAACTAACCTACCCTTCCCTGCCTTCTATCAAAGCTGGATGGCAGGCAGGGAGACTCTGGGGCTTATAACTGGTGACCTGGAGAAGTTGCTGGTCTGCCGCTGGTGTCAGGGACAGACATTTGTGAAAAAGAAAGTCTCCTCCAAGAGTTGTTCATATGAGCTCCAAATTGGGTCATGAGATCCTAGATAGGAATTTATGGGAAGAAAAGAGGATCTAGCCAACATCTGTTACTATGTTTAAACAAGTTAATTTATTTATATTACTTGTCATCCAATGTTACTCACTTATATTTAATTAACTCTTAGTCACACAGTGGAAAAATGAGGTTAATGTGGATTTTCCTGGGGTCACATTTCTCTACTATATCTCTATCCTCTAGTATTTTCTATTTTCTGGTGAGAAAATAAGATCAAAATAGTTCAGATATTTAAAGGGAGGGTTCAATGTCTTCTCAACCCATATATAACTTACAGCTGGTATCCTTGCTATCAAAAACAATCATAAGTCACTTTATGCCTTACCGTCTATCTGTAGAAAGACAGTGAGACATCCCTTTGATAGGCATCATGGTTAATGTTGTTCCTTCCTAGAACAGATATAGTTTCTGTGAGACCAGTAAGCTGAATTACTCTGGCACAGAGTCTTTAACCAGATCCTGATAGAATAATACAAATCTGTCACTTGTATATCATGTTATATTTGTGCATAATGTTCAGAAACTTCACTCCCAAGTTTTTGTTGAAATATGAAAAATTCTAAATTGTAGGTAACAGATAATTATTTTTGCATTATTAGAGTTTAGAAATAGGCTTATGAAATGTCTTATTTTTACTTAAAATGTTGCTCTTTTTTTAAAAAGGAAAATACCCTATTAAAATGTTAGTAAGTAAGCTGAATATAATGGCACATGCCTCTGATCTCAGCACTCAGGAGGTGAAGGCAAGAGGATTGAAAGTTTGTGGCCAGCCTGGGTTACATAGTGCACCCTGTCTTAAAAAAATATGCCAAGAACTCAGGAGTAGAGTGTTTGCTGGCATGTACAAGGTCCTAAATTTGATTCTCAACCCAAAAAGAAATTGAACAAGTAAAGCAGCAAAATGTCCCATTTGGGGTTATTCTGTGGGTCTGTCTATCTTCCCCATCAATTTTAAGATGATATTTTGTCATCCTTAGCATAGCTAAAAGCCACTCCATGGAAGAATTTGAGAGACACAGGGTAAAGAAAGAGAAACAACTACAAAAGCAATACTTGCAAAACTGTTTGGTGTAAGTGAACTGAACACCTCTGGGGGAGGGGGGAAGGGAAAGGGGGGGAGGGAGGGGGGTATGAGGGACAAGGTAACAAACAGTACAAGAAATGTATCCAATGCCTAATGTATGAAACTGTAACCTCTCTGTACATCAGTTTGATAATAAAAATTTGAATAAAAAAAAAGAATATGACTGTCAAATGAATACAATCCATGTTAGGCACTACATACCATTTCATGAGTTTTTATCCTTAGAAAGAGAGGACAGATTCAAAGTGGGATAGCTCACAAATGCGGGTGAGAATTCCCCACGGACTAGATTTTCCCCCACCCCACACCTTTTGGTTTTGATACTACACACTGACTCAGAAGTAACAAAGCTATATAGCCTGATGAAGAGAAACTCATTAAGTGTTTTTGTATTATTGGCTGGATATATTAGCATATCAAGTTTCTTGTCTTCATATAAAGGTAGACCTTAAAAGGAAGAGAACCTTCTTCTATCTTATTTTCTTGATACACTCTTAGAACTTGGCTATACACCCTAACATACCATATGACTTTACACAATTAGCCATATTAATGTATTAATAGCTAAGGAACATAGTTATGTCCTAAACACCATAAAACACATTACCTGTGTTACCTCAGTGAATCTTCATAAGCATGGCTTTTTTTTTTCATAAGCATGTTTTAAGGAAGATAATATTGCTATTTTACAGATAAGAAACCCAGAGAATTGGAGGTCACTAGCCAACCTTAACCCAGCTAGTTCTCATTCATTTGTTGGTGATTCATGAAGGGCTTGTTGAACAACTGTATAGTGGCATTAAAGATACAGAGAGAATCAGTGCAATCCTCGCTTTTAAAAGGGCTCTACTATGGGGGTGAGGCATGAGGGCACCTTCCTGAAGTCTTAGCTATGTGGGAGGTGGAGGTAGGAGGATTGTGTTCAGAGGCCAACTTCAGATAAAAATGAAACCCTGTCTGAAAAAAGAAAAAAAAAAAAAACAAAGCAAAAAGAACTAGGGACATGATGCAAGGGGTAGAGTGCTTACCTAGCAAGCACAAGGCCCTGAGGTTAAACCCCAGTACCATGTCTCCTACCTCCCCCCCAAAAAAAGAAGGGAGGAGGTAGAGGAGGAAGAGGCAGTTTTGCTGCTGTTACAGTCTGGAGTTAATAACTGCACTGAAGCACATTATGTATATCATTGCAAAGGTAAAGGCACCCAGATTTGGGAGTTTTCGCAGCTAGCCAAAATTATTTGACCAAGATTAATGTTATGTATAAATGTGAACAACAATGTGTTGATTGGAAGAAGTGTCCCAGAAGAGAACTTTTAAAAAATGTATGTAGGACTCTTGAAAAGTACTAATCTACAATTAAATTCTTTGATAACATAGACCATTGCTCAGAAATTTCTTCCTTATCAAATCATTTTTATGATGGATACCTCCAAAAAGGGTTAAAGTTAGCTTCTCTGGGACACACATTGGAAAAGAGGCTGACCAGGATTTCAAAGAGATTTTTTAGGACTGAATTCCAATTATAGTGAAGTAACTTCCCTTTCTAGCTTACTAAGCTCTATGTCAGGCTAATGCAGTTTCAAGATCCGTATCCCTTCTCTCCTTATTTCAATAGATATTTTGAATATGAAAATCTTATGTCAAAACTTAGCTGAAGCCTTCATCAGGCTTTTGAAAGGCTAAGTAAGAATTCTGTTTCTAGGAATAAAAAGATTTGGATCAGAAAGATTCTTTGCTGGATGGAGTCCCTTTTTTGGTTGGTAGTTCAAGCAGTCTTTAATCATATTTTTGTTGATTATTTATTAGTTTCCCTGGGATATCAAAGACTCAGTCATGTAGAATGTGTTTTCCTTAAGATATTTTATGAATTGGGATCCACAATAAAGAAATAATGGAAATACATTTCCTTTGCCTTATCAGGACTAATTGGGAATTTGAATACCTTTTTCTAGTCAGTGTTCCACACAGAAATACATGCTAAATGACCCAACTGGCCCAGTTGTACCAACCACACTTTCTTCTGCTAATAGATAAAGTGAGTGCTTTGTCAGTAAATCACAACTGTAGAGAACTAGAACTAATTTAAGTGAAAGGGTAGGCTCCAAGCCAGCTGCTTGGGTAAAGCCACAGTGAACCAAATGGAGAATTGATGAAACTTAATACGTGTGTGCTGTAGTCATCAACCTAGAGTATGTGTAATGCAAGCCACTGGTGTTTGTCATTGTGAGCAGTGTGAAGGCAGCCTTCCATCCTCAACTGTGGGGCTGCCAGATTCAGACAGCTTTGGTCAATATTAGGCTTGCTATGGGGGAGCCAGGTTTTGGCTAGTTTCCTAATGGGGGTTAGGGGTATTATGAAATGTGTTTACTTATACAATGCCTCCTGCTCAAGTGAAATAAGGCATTCAGGGAAAAAATCTGCTAAATAAAATACAAAGGTAATATGATGCATTCCATGCCTTTGAGCTTAGGTTAGTGGAGATACAAGTTATATGTACATGAAAATTTTGGAAGCAATTCTGGTTGTCTCTTTCCAGCCATATAGCAGAGACAACAAACCCTAGTGATGAAGAGCACACCTTTGGGACCACAGGTAGAGTTTAAAATCCTCTCTTGTCACTTACCAGGCAGGAGAACCATGTAGCACATGATTAACCCCTCTCTGTTTATATCACTATTTGAATAAAGCAACACCTGACACTGAGTAGGCACTTAGCAAATGGAGGTTCCCAGTTCCTTCCACTGAAACTCATGTCTAGACTTGATGCACTGAGTATTTGGAAGCTAATTTATGTTTCTGGGTGGTGATAGTGCCATAGGTAATAACTACTGAACATGTTGATAATAGCACCAAACTACTCTACTGAAACACAGCCCTTGAGTGGATTAATCACCCAAACTCTTTTATTTGGTACCTACCTAGCATTTACAGGCTTAAGAATTTGAACTGTGATGGTTGGTAATTGTTTGTACATTGGTTCACAAAATTTTGAGGGATTTTTTTTCCACTGACAGTATAAATTTCCTTCACACTTCCAAAAGATGTTCAATGGAACAGTGGTTCTACGAGCTAATCAAGTGTCATTTGGGCAATAGAGAGTATTCTATATCCTCTCCTTGGAAATTCATGGAAACTTTTTTTTTCTTTTGTCAGTTGTGGGGCTTGAACTTGGGGCCTGGGTACTGTCCCCGAGCTCTTTTGCTCAAGGCTAGCACTAAACCATTTTGAGCCACAGTGCCACTTCTAGTTTTCTGGTGGTTAAACGATGATATGAGTCTCATGGACTTTTCTACCTGGGCTAGCTTTGAAATGCAATCCTCAGATCTTAGCCTCTTGAGTAGGTAGGATTACAGGCATGAGCCACCAGCACCTGGCTTCGTGAAACCTCTTTTTTTTTTTTTTGGCCAGTCCTGGGGCTTGGACTCAGTGCCTGAGCACTGTCCCTGGCTTCTTTTTGCTCAAGGCTAGCACTCTACCACTTGAGCCACAGCACCACCTCTGGCCTTTTCTATATATGTGGTGCTAAGGAATTGAACCCAGGGCTTCAGGTATATGAGGCAAGCACTCTTGCCACTAGGCCATATTCCCAGCCCCTCGTGAAACCTTTTGTTAGAGCCCATTGAAGGATCAAAGGAAACACTGGTAGCTTAGAAAAGTACAGTTGATGAACATTATCTAAATTAATATTACCCAAATTTGTCTGGCCAAAGAATTCACTCTTAATGCACTTTGGTATGTACCTCGATACATTAACCCATTTAGAGAAATGCTAAATTTGCTAAGTTACCATTCCTGCTAGGAACTATAAGTTTCTCCCCACCATGCTACCCACAGTAAAACTATCTTCAAAGGCTCAGACTTTATTTTCACAGTCTAGCAACTGGAGGATAGCTGTGGCCAACTTCTTGATAGCTACTAGTTGGAGTGCAAGTTCTTTGAGGTGCGGGACTTTCATCCTTGTATCCTACAAAGCATCACCTGAGTCTTTATGTGGTGGGTAAAAACTGCCAGTTTTCTTTTGTCGCTATTATAACTGTGGTGGTTTCATTAAGTAGTGAAGGCCCTAGGAAGAAATAAAGATTCCCAAAGTTTTAAAAATTACTTTCAGCTTATCACATTCTATTCACAGATTATGTAAATATAACTTAATCATTACAATTTATTTGCATATATATTTGTAATTTTATAAAGAAGCTACATGTATATACACATAAGTTATATGTATACATATATATGTACATATGTGTATATATATATATGAAGAGAGATATATAAGCTATACAGACATAGAAGGAGAGAGAGAGTGGGAAGAGGAGGGAGAGCACAAAGCTTAGCAGGCAAAGAGATAAGTAAAAGAAAGAAGAGTGGATGATTCTCACAACTTGGTTAAGAGGAGGTCATGAGAAATTTACTAGGAAGACCAAGTGAGCAAAAAAATCAACAGGTTGAGGTTTCCTTAAGATCAGTACCTTATACTCTTTCCAAAATGGTACATCTTGAGGCTCCTGTTCCCAGACTGCTTTCCAGACTTAAGTCTTCCCAGTCTTCCACCCAGTTTTGTAACTCGTGGGGTCTGCCAGCACATACCGCCTTTGCAAGCTGTCTGCTCCTCTACTACCACCCTTCACCACCTGCCTCCAAGATACACATCTGGCTTTCTGCTTTGAACTCAGCCCAGTCATCTGTACTATCATATGGCTGGTTACGTGAGTCACATACCCAACCGTATTCCTCAGCTTAATGACAAGACTCAACTTGACCTTTCTTGGAAAAGGAGGAAATAGTGCCCAAGTTGAAAGTTTAGCTGCAAAGCAGTGTTTCCCACAGTCATAAGCTTGCATACCAGTGAGGACTTAAATCTATTTTTGAGTGTCACGGTGAGCTTTGTGCCAGCCTCCAAAATTAGAGGAACGTTGAGCTAATATAACTATCCTATTAAGCATCAATAGCTCTAATATAAACTTGGTTATGGTAGAGTTAACTCTTTGGCTTTGATACAGTTTTTTTCCACTATTGCCTCACATTTGTAAATCTTAGTGAAACATACATGGGAAATCAATATGGCATGCTCCAACCAGTTATAAGAGTCAGGGGAAGACCAGTCTAGCCTTTAAAGTCAGTCCTCTTGACACCAAGACTTTACAACCAATCCCTCCCACTCTTCCCCATCTCCTGCTTTTTATGAAGGAAAACCATTCAGGACAATGAGTCACAGAACTTTAAATAACTTAATTCCTAGGTGTGTTTGGAAACAAAGATAACCCTGTTCGACAGTGAATTTGTGCCCCTGGGTGAATGGCCAGGTGTTCTTTCAACTGAACTGTGAGACTAATTTCTTCCTGGCCCCTGGAAACCAGCTGAAGCAGTGGGCCAGCTGGTATATCTTCAATCTTGCATACCAACATCTTTCTCTGATTCACAGATTTCCTCTATCCCCAGTACTTCCTCTGGTATGTGCATCCCGACAGTAAGTGATATCTCCTATTGGATTTGGGCATTTAAAGTCTGTGAGTCTTCTGGAAGGAAGAGGAGAGGAAGGAGAGTAGATGGCTATATTTCCAGAGGAAACCATACTTTTATCTGATCCACCCCTAAGTCCTGAACATCCAATGACTTCTACATTCAGAAGGGATGACATTGGAGAAATTAAGGTTGACAGTGTTAACATACTTTTTAATATGTACATGATGCACAGCTAACCTGAGAGAAAACAATTAATTTACATCCAGTTGTAGTATCAGTAACTAAGAGCATAAAACAAGAAGCAGCTATGCACAGTCTGATCTAGAATGGACATTTCTTTTGGAAAGTTTTTGATTTCATTGTTTCATAAAGCATAGCGCTTTCATATTGACCGATTCATTTTCAACCATTTAAGGTTTGGAGAAGCCCAACTGGTCAATCACAGAGCAAAGTTGAGTATGGTAGAGCAGGAGTCTTTACCACACAGATTGGAGGTTCTCAGTTCATACCCATGGTTTATTTTCGCAAATAGCTGTAACATACAAAATTCTCCATGCATTAAGAAGGATATTTTGAAAGTCATGGTGTCAGATGGCCTTTGCTGACTTGAAGCACATTTACTTTTATCACTGTGTGGTTGTTGACATTTCTACTATATAACTGATATCCTCTCTTATGTGCAGATGCCTTATGAGAACTGCATTTTCCTTTGCTGATCATATACACCCCAAGACTTTGGGGAGAATCTCTCTATCTGGTAAAAGAAAGAAGAGCTGGGCACCAATGGGTCACACCTGTGATTCTAGTTACTCAAGAGGCTGAGATGTGAGGATAACAGTTCAAAGCCAGCCTGGGTAAGAAAGTCCAAAAGATTCTTAGCTCCACTTAACTACCAAAAAAAAAAAAAGCCAAAAGTGGAACCATGACTCAAGTGATAGAACACTAGCCTTAAACAAAAGAGCTCAGGGAAAGCATCCAGACCCCAGGACCAGCACAAAATAAAATAAAATAAGGACTACAGCCCTCCACCTACCATGGGTTATACCCTAAGGCATATTGAAAAGGCCTCTCTAGTATTGTGCATGTGAGAATTTGATTGCCTAAAGGGAGGAATCACCCTCCTGGCTCCACTGGAGAAAACCATTGTCCTGCCACTTCCACCAGTCTAGCTTGCAACACAAGGCACTTGGATTTCCATGCCTTTTTAGATGGAGAAAGAGGTATCCTGGATACTTCACCTGCAGATTCCTTAGAATTGAACATTAGCTGCTATTTATTTATTAGCCAAACACATATGTTTTATTTAAATATTGCATATCAGCATGACATTTTTTGAAGGTGATATGGCAACCTTCCCTCCTGAAGTGGAATGGTGCACGCGCGCGCACACACACACACACACACACACACAACTATCTACCCACCTTGTATTGGTTGAAATTGTTGAAGTTGAGCCCTGGGAAGCTATATTCAAGTAAACAGATGTCAGTTTTCAAAAGTGAATTTCTTGTGGCTCCTAAGTAAACTAATAAAGCAATGCCTGTGACACATTATCCATGATAGAAGGGAACGGGACTAGAGCAGATAATTTAGATCGGCTTTGAAAAATCAGATTTACAAATTCAAAGGCTTTGGTAAAAACTAACTTAATAAATACCAGGAATAATGACTACAGATGGAATGTTATGGGTCTTTAGCCCATGACAAACTTTGCTATATGTTTCACATAGGTTTCATCCTGACAACATTCTATGAAGCAGGTGTGTTTTTTTAAATCATGTTTTCTTTTCTTTTGTATTGTTTTGGGCATTTAGAGTCTTTCTAGGTAGCCCAGACTGCCGCAAACCCATGATCCCCTTGCTTCAGCCTCCCACATGCTAAGATGACAGGTGTGGGCCACCCCGCCTAAGAAACATTACTGTTTGCAATGTAGGAAAATGGAGTTTCATACAGTGACTAACAAAAGACAGACAATGTCTTGCAAGTGAGGGAAATGAGATTTGAGCCTACATGATCTGCCTCAGGACTGATGTTCTTGGCTCCTTTTACCTAGTCTTCTATGTGTCATCTCAGCCCACAGAAGAAATCACAAGCTAAAAGCCAGAAGACACACCTGGCCTTAGGAAGTAAGAGTAGCTCTTGAACACCTATCATGTGTTAGAATTACTTTATTTGCATTCATTTTTCCCTTTCATTTAATCCTCAAAACAATTCCGTGAGGTAGGTGGCAGTTATTGTCCCCATTTTATGTGTGAGGAAATAGAAATGAAGACATAAGAGTTAGTACTGTGTCCTGAATGTTAGAAGAGCTGACATCTAAATCCAGATAGTCTTAAGCCAGCATTTTAAAACCTGGATGTTTTGCATTTAAAAAATGAAGACTTGTGAGGGAGGAGGTAACAAGTTGAACAAGAGGTACTCACTGCCTTACATATGAAATTGTAACTTCTCTGTACTTTACTTTGACAATAAAGGGAAAAAATGAAGACTTCAAATCTCTTGAAAATGAAACAAGTAAAAAACAGAAAAGCTGTCAAGGACCCCCTTCAACTTAGCAATAATCAAAAAAGGGAAGCTACCCATTATACCAAGTTTTTTGTACCTAATTGCCCCTACTCCTTCCTCACACACTGCTTAGTGTTTGGCTGGCCACCTGACTTTGGGTCATTGCATTTTGTAGTCCTCCTCTAAGGTTACCCTCATGCCAGAAGCCGCCTCTGCAGAAAGCTGAAAGTTGTATTGTAGCACAAGTTGTTCAATCTTCTCTGAAAGCATTCATCCAAAGTCACAATGAACTTCTCCCTGCTGCCTTCCTCTGTGTCCCCTTCATCCAAAGAATGACAGCTGTAGACCTGGTATTTACACCCATCCTGGTGAGAACATCTGAGATGTACAGCTTTATACCTCTCTTCCTGCTTAATGGAATTCTGGTATTCTGGATTGGCAACAACCAAGGTGATGACAGTATCGTAAGGCTTTGGCACAGCTTTTGTAGGCTGTTGGCGTCAGAGAGACACACAGCTTCTGTACATGCCAGGACTAAATACAAATATAACATCCAGAAGTGGAAAAGCGGATATTGGCAGGTACATGCCTCCCTGGACTAGAGATTTATATATTTTTAAAAGGCTTTTCTAAGAGTCTATCTTGATTGTTTGTTCCATGTTGGGCCAAACCCAGACATTTCTGGTAAGATAATGAGTGCCATTCACCCAAGGGTAATCCTTTCAGAGATTTTGATGATGCAGTAAATCATGAGTGTAAAGCCTGAGTGGTTTATGCTATTAAAACCTCAAGATAGAATTAGACTTGTAATCACCACTTGCCCATGTTTTGTCATTTATGATAATTATAGTAGTAATAATCCATGTATTGTTGGAAAGTAGCAGTCAGAAGCATCCATCAATTTTTTATCGACACCAAATCAAGTTGATACTTCATCTTTGCTGCAAAAATGTAGATTGCACCAATTAGTCTAAAGAAATTGGGCAGTCATTAGCAATGAAACAAGCAGTTAATCTACAGAACATTTCTGGTCTCTCTGATGCCAACAATCTCTCTTAATTATGTGGACTATCAGGAGCTTTTCTGAGACTCTGTCAACAGTGGGGCATTGTTAGTTTCAATTAGAAGAAATACCTATGTCCCTGCTTTTATTTAGAAGAATTCACTAACACCTCCCAGATCCTACCTTGCACCCTTCTGCACTTCCAGGAATGCTTGAATCAAGGCAGTTGGCATTTTCTTTCTTTCTTAGAAAAAAGGTATTTCCCCAGTGGGCTTCTTTCAGTGATAGTGTGTTAGCTCATCACCTTATATATGTTAACTATTTTTATTCACCTTACTCAAACCACAGAATAATCATCTCCTTATTTTTTTTAAAAAAGGAAGAAAGGAAAAGTCAGGGTTTAAAAGAAGACACCAACTAGTTGTAGAGAAATTCTGGTGTTAATGAGCTTTCTGTATGTGCCTCAAGTCTTTTCCCCAGGCTAGCCTGGTCTTCCTCCCTAGATACTTTCAATCAGTCTTGCCCACAGATTGTTCTAAGCAGCTGAATAGTACAGGGGAAATTTTCAAGTGGATATAGTTTTATGTTGAAGAGATTTGAAAATGAAAAGAAAAAAGTAACTCGCCTTCAGTCTACTGTGCTCAATACCATGCCCATAGCCTCTGGTGGATATTCTTTGTGGCAGAAACCAACACTTAATTGGGCTTGGGGTTGTGGTTATCTATATGTAAAATTATCACATAATAATATTATTATATTGATAATCTTATATAACTATATAATAATAACAACAGTGTCTATCGCACCATGTTTTAAAAGGATGTTTTTCAGGGATAGATTGCCCAAACTGAAATGTTGGGTCATAATTCATACACTTATTTATAATTCTTAATGCATATTGATGAACTTCTAGTCAAATAAGATTGTACTAATTTTTAAACAGTAGTCCATGTAGATAACATTTTTATTGAGTACATTTAAATTCAATTGTTTTGGCCTCCTCGTAGTAAAGCTAAAAAATGTTAATTTTCTAAAATGGACATTAGCTCAAACCAAAGCAATATCATCTCATATTACAGGAAGTCCAGAAGTAGGACAGCTCGAGGCACAATGATGTCATTGAAGGCCTGGGTTCCTCAAGCTTGGTCACTGTCGCTTTTGCTTCATGCTGACTTCCTTCCTGTTTCCAGAAGTTGCAGTAGCTCAGAGTTTTACTTCCAGATTTGGAAAAAAAACAAAACAAAAAACAGAGATGGAAGGAGATCAGCTCTTGTAGTATCTCCTTCTTAAGAGTGAGGAAATCACTGACAGAATCTCTCAGTTGACCTTTCTTCTGGCCTCACTACCCAGATCTGAGTCTTCTGTCTTTGCTTATACCAAAGATCATCAAAGGAAAGGAAGCTCCATTATCGGCTTACTAACTGAGATTTACTTCAGAACTGGCAATAGAGTCAGCTTCTGCTGAGTATCAAATACTTAAATAAAAAATTGGGAGTTTTATTAGCAAGGACAAAAGAGGAAAAGGTTATCAGGAAAGTAACAAATAGTGCCTCCCATTACACCATTATTTTCTTTTTCAGTCTCTGGCTACTCCTAGAACCAAGTAAAATTCTTACTTAATGGATATGTGCAAAAGCAGTTGACAGATCTTCCCAGCACTGGCCTTTGTCCTTCATAGCAGGTCTTCCTGGCCAGTGACCATGCCCCATATTGCCTTTAAGTCATCCTAATAATTTACCTTAATGCTGGGTCCTTAAGTCAGATAGAAAGCAGGAACTCTTTTATCCTGTGTGCTGTTGGCAGGCCTCCTAGGAGAGAGAAATTGGAAAACTGGCTTTCCCCTTAGAGGGTTTTATGTGGGTATGGAGGTGTGATGTCCAGTACTATATATAGCCTTGTTCAGGACTTCCACCATGATAAAGGTTTGCAGCCTGATGGAAAGCACAGCTTTTTCTCCCACTGCAGAACTCAGGCTATGAACATACCACTGATCATTAGCACTACCAGGAAATGGCCAGGAAAGAAGGGGAAGAAGGATTGAGGAAATCATATCAACTACTTTTTAATTTATCTCATTGAATAATTAGCTGATATCATCACTTGAAGAGATAGTGGGAAATTACCTGATATATTTCTATACAATTTCTATACAATTGTACAAATTTTTAGGATTGTTACAGTTTAGCATATAATCACAACAAAAGGCAGTAGCAGAAGAAAAACATGTTCATGGATTCAATAAACCAGCCTATGTACTCTACTATACTCTACTTTATC
This sequence comes from Perognathus longimembris pacificus, assembly GCF_023159225.1. Taxonomy (NCBI): domain Eukaryota; kingdom Metazoa; phylum Chordata; class Mammalia; order Rodentia; family Heteromyidae; genus Perognathus; species Perognathus longimembris. Next base: position 22,886,022 of record NC_063170.1, on the reverse strand, counting down.
TTGCTGAAATTCAATATTGTTTTGCATTCATAAATAAACCAACTTACATACCATACTTTATTCTGCTGAAATTCAATATTGTTTTGCATTTTATATACATGGTTGGATTATTTAGGTATCGATGTTTTGTCTCTATAGGATTGTCTGGTTTTTTTTGTTTGTTTTATTTTGTGTTTTATTCCAATCCTGGGGCTTGAACTCAAGGCCTAGGCACTGTTCCTGAGCTTTTGTGCACAAGGTTAGTGCTCTACCTGTTGAACCACGGTTCTACTTCCAGCTGTTTTGGTAGTTAATAGGAGATAAGAGTCTCATAGACTTTCCTGTCTGGGCTGGCTTTGAACTGTGATCTTCAGAGCTCATCCTCCTATATAGCTAGGATTGCATACATGAAACACCAGCAGCCAGCAGATTAGCTGATTTATAATTATTATTTGGCTTTAGCACTATCCATGGATCTTGGAACAATGCTACTTAGACCTGCATGCACTCTGATGGATGAGACCCTAATATATACCCATTTGTTGATTCCCTGGAAAATCAACAACATTTATGTTGCTGTGAGAGAAAGACAGAGACATACAAATAGAGAGATGGAGGGAAGAGAGAATCACATACTATACCTGTACTCTTGCACTTTCTGTTTTACAGTTTCATAAGGATTTTTACAATATAATTACATACTCTAATTATGAGATTACATACATTTCCACCACTTATATAATCAAGTGCAATTAGACTGACTACTTGAATAGACATGGTTAAAAATTACACCAACAAATGCTATTTCAGAAAGGCTTTTGGAGTGTATGCACCACAGACCCCCACAAGAGGTGGATTGAGATGATTATAATAGCCTTCTAGTAGGTTGTATAGCACCAAGAATGACACAGTTTTGGAAGATGTGGGGGGAATGGTACTGGGTTTTTAATTTAGGGCTGGACCTTGCTTGATAAGGTCACACACCAGTCTTTTTGCATTTAGTTTGTTTTTCACATAGTATCTTGCATTTTTGCTGAGACTACTTTAAACTATGATCCTTCTACTTTTGCCTCTCTATCTGGGAACACAGACATGTGTACCACCATGCCCCACTTGTTGAGATAGGGTCTTGCTAACTTTTGCCTGGACTGGCCTTGAATGAACCACTGCCCTTAACCCTGGAAGATTGATCTGTTAAAAATCTATTTTCACTGGGCACTAGTGGCTCATACCTGTAATTCCAGCTACTCAGGAGGCTGAGATTTGAGGATCATGGTATGAAGCCAGCCTAGGCAGGAAAATCCATGAGACTCTTATTCCCAAATAACTGTCAGAAAACTGGAAGTGGAGCTGTGGCTTTAAGTGATAGAGTGCTAGCCTTGAGTAAAAAAGCTCAAAGACATGTCCAGGTCCTGAGTTCAAGCCCCAGGACTGACAAAAACAAAAACTATTTTTACACATTGCACTCATTGTGGCATTAGCTAAGGAGCTGGTAGAATTCTGATTTTTGTCTTCCCCAACTCTACCGTCTTTTCCTTCTTCATTCTGTACTTCCTCACCTCTCCTATCTATCCAGTTTTCCTCCTCTTCCTCCTCTGGCCCTCTCCTTTTTTGTAAGAGCTGGGAGGATTAGAATGATAAGTAATGGGGAAAAAATGGATTCACTGAAGTAATCCATGGATCAAAGTATCTCAAGGCAGCTCCCTCAGAAAAGTTAAGTGATCCTTAAAAATCATCTAAGCATTCACAGGGCAGGGTGGACACATAGTCACAGCCCATTAAATTCAATGACCTCTAGGAACATTTTTCTTTTTTCTTCTTTGGCCAATCCTGTGCCTTGAACTCAGGGCCTCTTTGTGCTCAAGGCTAGTGCTGTACCACCTAAGCCACAGTGCCACTTCTTCTAGGAACATTTTTAATGTATTATTGTTATATGGGAGAGAAGAAAAGAGAAATGGAAATAAGCTGAAAATACAAGATATACCAAAATATGATATTGTATGTTAGAAATCATGTGCTAGCTTGCTACACTTGTGTTATTCAACACTAAAACAGATACCCCCCAAATGGTATTTTCCCCTCCTAGCCAACCCCTTTTCCTTGAGTATTTTCAAGATAAATTTTAAATAGATTTTCAAAGTTAACAAAATGTTTTAAGATAGATCTGTAAAGTTACTTATCTATGGGTTGCTTTTACATCTGTCAGATTTGTCCATAACTTCCTATTACTTCACCTATGGAGTTTTATTTATTTAAAGGAAAAAGAGTAAAGCGCCAAGTCCTTAATCACCTGCCCCAAGTATATAGCTGAAAGCAGTGTTCACTGAGGACAGTGTGTCTTAGGTGCACTGCCCACAGCCCATATGGAGCAAATTAGAGAGTGAAGGAACGGTGCTGCCCCTGGTTCTGATTGGTTACGGTAGTATTTAAAAAAAAACAAAAAACCAGGCTTGCCCTGCTCTAGAGAAGAAAGATGGATAAAATGCTCTTTGAACACTTTGGTCTTTTTTTTTTTTTAATGTCAGTACAGAAGGGTTGCATTTATATTTGGCTTTGCAGACCTGTCTCTTGACCTTCTAATTACTTTATTTGAAACAGCACTGAGGGTATAATAAACCTGGAGGTTGCCTCTCCTTTGCTTTATCATAAATTAAAGCTGCTGGTTTGTTGAGGTGAAAGTGGAGGCAGAATGTTCATTACTGCTCAAGTGACGGCTTGTCAATAGCAGTGCTTTTTAGTTTGTTCTAGTCAGCACTTGCTGTGCATTTTGTTGGACCACTGGGAAATAAATACAACAAGATTATACATTTGGAATACCACAAGAGTTCGGGGGAAAAAAAACACAAATGATAAATTATACACTTGGTAGAAAGTGACATGCTATCTTGTGCTATTAACAACCAAAGATAATTGCAACGAATTGTAATTGCAGTTTGGAACTTACAGTACAGTGTGTCCAACATCAATCTTAATAGTGAACAAAGCAATTTATATTAAAACTTAATTCACTTGGTAACTTTCTGCTGTATACACGGGAGCTAACAGATGTAGCTTTTCAGAAAGTTCAAAGGCATTTGAAACGTGGAGAGAAATGCTAATGCAGTAAGCCTTGGAGAAATATTGCATTACTACTTGTAATGAAAACAAATGTATGTCATTATCTCCCAGTTTGTGTTTATTTAATAAAAGATGCAGTTTTGCACATTGGTGGGTTCAGTGTGTGTTTCTGAATGAATATGGAATGATATTAGATCTGGAATCAAGGGCCAACTAGGCCCACCAATTATGCATCTTCTGTAAGTCATCTACTTTGTAAGTACTATTTTAGCAGTGTGCACCTTAATGCTTCACTGGGTTGTGTATGAAGCATAATAGCAAACTGGGGTAACTTTATTCATGATTTTCCTTAGATTGGATGCCTTTGAAACAAGCTGGGGAGATCTCCTGGAATTACTTAAGAGAACAAGCATATTTGTTTTGTGAGTTTCACTAATGGCCAGTAGAGCAGTTGACTGAAATCTCTAAACTGATTAGGGTTTTCGTTCAAATAATCTTCTACCTTTTTCATTAATTTATTCCTTAATACTATTTTGCTGCTTTTCTGCCAAGGATAATAATCTCACACTCTCTGACCTCCATGAGTGGATGACCTGGAGCCCATAGCTAATCTTATTTACTTTCCTGACCATCCGAACTTCATTTACCCTGCTGGATAAAGAGCCCTGCGTTGCTAAGCTTCCCCTCCTTCCCTTTAGTGAAGGGCGAAGGACAGGCTTTCCCACTCTACTTCCAGATGCACCCTGGGCCAGTGGAAACTTGGAGCCATTTCTCTTCTTTCTGAAAGCATCTTCCCCTCTTTATTCCTTCCTTTTTGAAAATGTGAAAACAATTGAGAAGAAGAAAATGAAAGATGGACTTACTCACATCATGCTCTTTGGATTTTTTTTGTAGGTTAATTTCCAACTATTGTTCCTATGCATACAGTTTAATCTAGATATAGTAGTTGAATGTATATAATTTTGTATCTTGCTTTGGTTCTTAATGTCAGCATTAAAACCCATGATGCCTCAGAATGTAATAATTATGCATATTAATGACTGAATAATAACCTGTAAGACACACACACACACACATATATACACACACATATATTGCATTTTATTCCTTTTTGTTCCTGTGAAGTTAGGCATTTTTACTTGTTTTTTTTTGGGGGGGGGGGCGGTCAGTAGTTGGCTTGAACTCTGGGCCTGGGTGCTGTCCCTGAGCTCTTTAGCTCAAGGCTAGCACTCTACCACTTGAGCCACAGTGCCACTTCTGGTTTTCTGATGGTTAATTGGAGATAAGAGTCTGAGGGACGAGGTAACAAACAGTACAAGTAATGTATCCAATGCCTAACGTATGAAACTGTAACCTCTCTATACATCAGTTTGATAATAAAAATTTGGGAAAAAAAAAAGAGTCTCACAGACTTTCCTTCCCATACTGGCTTTGAATCACCATCCTCAGATCTCAGCCTCCTGAGTAGCTATTATTACAGGCATGAGCCACAAGTACCCGACTTACTTGCTGTTTATATGTTAAAGATGTTGCAATCAAAATCTGTGTTTTTGTCATTTAGATTGTTCATTCTGAATAGATTGCTTTAAATTGAATTATTAAAAGGTGTAATCATGTAATCCTTGCTGGGTACCACCAGTATTCATCCCTAGACTGGATATAGTACTTCATATTGCCACTAGCTGTGCATGAGTAAAGTTCTCTCCCATATCCTCCATTTATAAACTAGATGGTATTGGGCGAATTCTCCCTTCCTCAGTTTACCTATCAGAATAAAAGGATTAATACTAGTGCTTGCTCCCAATAAAAATAAAACAAAAAAGTGTTTACTTCATAGGCTGTTATCAATATTATATTGATTTATATATTTTAATTGTATAGGATAGTATCTGTCACCTAGGAAGCAATAAAGTTGAGCTATCATTACCAAATCTGAATCTTCTCCTAATCTAGTATTTCCTTTTATTTAAATTGCAGTGTCTAGGAAAAAGTTGTAGTCCAGTGAAACTAAGTAGTCAGAAAGCTCTATAATCAGCAACTTTGGTATTTGGTGAAATTTTTAGTCATTAGGAAGACATTTGCAGTAGAGAGTGTCCTGTGTACAAGATGCAGGCTTTGGGATGGTCCATCTCTTAATTTACAATAATAAAATAGCTCCAACTTCAGCATCATCTGAGTTTGAAGCCCCAATCACAGTCTGGCAGGTCCTACCTGGATCTCATGCCTGTTTGTCACTGGAGTGACAGTTCCCCTGACATTCACGCTATAGGGAAAGAAATATTTCATAAGAAAGTGTGAATCTGGATATTAAAAGTAGGGGAAATGGAGGCAGGATAGCTAAAATTAACAAAGGTATATTGAACTTCTTAAAAACTACACTGAAGACAAGACATACTGACTTTCTTAAATTATGACAGTTGGAAAACAAGCAGCAGTTAGAGATACCTGGATGTATTGGGACCACCCAGAAGCCATTGCTTATGAGGATAAATCCTAAAGCTACTGTGATGAAACTGTACATTTCTACACTGCTGGTGGAAATATAAACTCTCATTCGCCCTGGAAATAAATGTTGGTTTGTTTTTTTATTAGTATGACATTAAGACTCACATAGCAGGCTGCTTTTTTTTTTCCTGAAGAAATATCTCAATTTGCCAGGAAAACAGTGACTAAAGCTACATAGAGATTTATTTTCCCTTCATCTGAATGAGTAATGGCTGTACAATGTCACCTCTGTTCTTGGCTCCCATGGTCTGCCTACTCTGCCATAGTTTGGACATGGTTTCTAGTTTCAGGCTTACCTGGTGATCCCAGGAGAACTTCTGGAGCTTCTGGTGTGTCTCGACTGCATTACAAGAAGGAGGAAGGAAGGAAGGGAGGGAGGGAGGGAGGGAGGGAGGGAGGGAGGGAGGGAGGGAGGGAGGGAGGGAGGGAGGGAGGGAGGGACAAAGGAAGGAAGGAAGGAAGGAAGGAAGGAAGGAAGGAAGGAAGGAAGGAAGGAAGGAAGGAAGGAAGGAAGGAAGGAAGGGGGAAATGTACCTAGTAATTGAGCACATCCCCATCCACTTTTTAGAAGGAACTTCCTTTGAAATCCTTGCCCATCTGTCTCCATCAATTGACTCCATTAGTTATAACCCCCAAGGAATACTTGTAGCTAGGTACATTGCTGCTCCCAGCCTGCAAATATAGGATTCTGTGAGGGAGCCAGAAGAGAAGAATTGCTGTTAGAAGGCCTTCTACAGGTTCTGGCTCAGCCCCTTTGTCTGAAGTAGCCCCATCCTCAGCTCTGTGAACTCTCCTGGCAGCCCCTGATGTCAGCCAGTATTATAGACGAGAAGCTAGCAGAGTACAAATGAAGTGTTTTGCAGGGAAGAGAGAGAAGAAAGCAGATTGAGTGATGAAACTAGGTCATTAAATAAAGTTCCACCATTTTCTTCTTGCCCAAAACATTTGCAACAAACTCTAGAGTAGGAACGGAAGGAAAATGTGCTGCACCATTTTTCTTGAGCCTTTTTGCAATGCAACAGGACAATCAATACAAATCTTTGCAGTAATCATATATTGATTTTCCTCGAATATAACTCCATTTAAAGCACTTTTATCCCCAAGAGTAGAAACATTGGAGGCTATCAAAGGAGGAAGTAGGTTTCCTTGACCTCATCTGTAGCACACAATTGATTAACAGAGAATAGTTATGGGAGCACAAGAGAGACAGAGAGAAAGAAGAGAGAAGTCACTGAAAGGTTAATACCAGCTGGGAGAAACATGATTATGGGACATTAGGCTTTTTGTAAAATCAGAAGGTCAGGATAAGATAATGATAGCACCTAAAATTACACAGTACTTGGCATCCTGAGCCTGTGCACTTCCACTTGTGGCCTCAGTCCTCCAAAACAGCCGAAATAGAGAGCTGGAAGTAGGCATGAATGGATAGGTTTCAGGGCTTATGGGCTGGCCTGATAAGACAATAAGTGATACTGTTTTAGTTTTTCTGAGTAATGGCTCTGTATGAAAGCAGGATCATATTGAAGTAAGTTTCTTTGCTTCAGACAAAGCTGAAAGCAAAAAGGGGGAGAAAAGCTGAAATGTAGTTCAGTAGTAGAACAACATGCTTAGTATGCACGAGGCCTTGGGTTCAATCCCAGTATCTAAAGCAAGAAAAAAATAAAACATCAGCAACTCTGAATTCTTATGCCTGTTCTTAACAAAAGATGCTTTCTCCTCAGCCCTAATTAATTTTTTTTAAATCTACCTTTGAAAAATCCCAGGAGTTGTGTGCACAGATGTCTTCATCCCAGAGACAAGGAGAATAATTAGATAGTAGGTTTGCATTGAGAAAGCATGCAAAATTTGCTCCTCTGCCCCTGGCCTGTGTAACTGGGATAGCGCCAAAACAGAGGAGGGTGCTTCCTGCAGGCATCTCAAGTTCACATCTCTTACACCTTTGGTGCAAAGATAGGAGGGCCCAGTGTTCTTTTGTTTGTAGTATATTGTCTGCATATTTCTCTCCCTAAGCCCCTTTTGTGTCAAAGCTGTATTCTCACAAACAAGCTCTTCATTAAATTAAAAGGTGCATGTAGCCTCATTATCCTTCTCAATGTTGCTGTGCTCAATACTGTTTATTTTGCTAGCAAACTTAAGCAATTTGTATTTTGTTGTGTTTTTTTTTGTTTTTGCTTCAGGCAAAGCGACTAGTACACATTGTCAGATAAAGTATCTTATCTGTCAGCAGCACCCTTGTGAATTAATCATAATTCAATAGGCTTACTAATCAAGATTTGAGATGAATGTTTTGATAGAGCAATCAGATTTGTCTAATCTATCATTAGTTGACAGCCGCTGCGGGCTGAGTGCAAACTTGGCAATAGTAGGCCTGTTTCTGATCCTTTTGGCTGGGCCCACCAGTTGGGTTAGCTTTACTGATGGTAACTGTGGACCCAGGCATGGTGCCTAATTAAGTTATATTTCTCATTTTTCCCAATCTCTATCTTCCCCTCTATGTACACACTAATTTCCAGAATAGACTGAGTAGGGAGGGATCCACTCTTATGACCCTGCCCATGTGGTCAACAGTTTGGAGTACCTGAGTTCCCTTTGTCTCTTTCACCTGATAGCAAAGGTTTGCCTAGCCAAGTGACAAATCTCAAGGGGATCTATGGTGTCACTTGCAAATAGTGGTCAGAGAGAGAAGATAAACCTAATGCATTGTTAAATGTAACTGATTACAACTCTTGTCATGTCATGTGTCACTAAAAGCTGTACCCCATTTTAGTAAGGTGAACATTCTTGGAGATAATTGACAGCATAGCTTATCCATTGTTCAGTTTGACTGGATACATGAAGGCTTTTGTTGTAGATTGGAAATTAATATTTAGTGTTTAGTATTGTATAAAATCCCCCAAATAATATAATAAATTTTGCTGCATTTATTATATGGTAGTCATTAATACAAGATGGAATTATTTTATGGAGGGATCTTTTAATTTTTCTTCTCTTGCATTATCACTAGGAAAAGATTTTTTTTATTGTAGAAAGCTTGAAATATTCTAGAAAAATCTAAAGACAACAACTTCAATTTCCCACAATCTAATCCTTCATTTATTATCATCTTATTAACATTAAATAAATGACAAAATTACCTTAATGAGTAATTGTTTGATGGCTCTGCTAGGAAATTACATGTTGTTCTGCAATCTGTAGAGCCACAGAAGGTAATCTACAGGAGTCAGGAAAGATCCTACCTTCCCTCAAGGTTTCTCTTTCTTGTGAGAAACATGTGGAACTGACAACTTTTCAGTTTCACAGGCATGTCACAAGTCTCACTAAATGAGGGCTCCCTGTACTTTGGGAGATTTGTAGCTTGGATGACTTAGACAAGAGCTAGTGGAGAGTTACCTAATTAGACTCCGGGTGTAATTATGTAAGGCGTCCAGAGCAGCAGTATTCTGTGTGTTAATTAACTTTCGTGCTGAATGTGCAATAGCACCTGAACAAAGAACAATTCACGGAGGAAGAGTAGCTTCCTCCCTTTGCTCTATCTTCAAGTTTCTCCTACTAAAGTTACTTCTCATGTTCCCTTCTTTTGTAGTTAAGACAGGAGGTGTAAGGGCAGACTGCTTTGCAAAAAAGTTCATCCTTTGTCCCTGTAACTCCCTTCCTGCTTTCTCCCATAGTCTTGCCATGATCCTTGAAATGATCTTTTATAAAATTAAATGTCTTTTGGTTTGTTAAATGCATGTGATTTCTCATCCTGATTCTTTGCTCTCTGTTAAACTCCAAAGATACTTTTCTCTGTGATGGGAGAATGTTTACTGATCCACAGGCCTAGCTAATATTCTGTCAACAATTGTGTGTCATAGACCTTTCCCATTGACCCCATTCCTGTCTCCAGGTGACAACAAAAGGAAATACAGCAAGTATATCCCTTTCTTCATGTGAGAAATGAATGGCTTCATTTCTGCTAGCCACTGCTGTGCATTGCTGCCTAGGTTCTTAAGTAATATAAGCTTTCTGAATCCATGCAATTCAAAATATTTCAAGTTGGGCTTTCCAGCTCTCTCCTTGTTCTCAGGTGAGAAAGCCTTATTCTGAGGTTCCTTTCTCCTCCTAATTCTATCTCCTTTAACACCTACCTCCCTTCAGCTTTATTTTCCCACTGGTAAAGTCTAGAATGATAATCAGGCTTATACAAAAGAGCTCAGGGACAGTGCCCAGGCCTTGAGTTCAAACTCCATAACAGACAAACAAACAAAAACCAGCTAAAAGCAGAGCTAGAAATGTAGCTGAGTGGCAGAGCATCAGCTTAGTAAGCATGAGACTTGCTAAATTGCTATCTACATTTGCTAAGTTCCACCTAAAAGGATCTCCTTCTCCTTCTCGTCCTCTTCCTCCTCCTTTTTTATCTCCTCTTTCTCCTCCTTCTTCTTCCTCTTCCTCCTTCTTCCTCCTCCTCCTCCTTCTTCTTCCTCTTCCTTTTCCTCTTCTTCCTCTTCCTCTTCCTCCTCCTCTTCCTCCTCCTCCTCCTCCTCCTCCTCCTCCTCCTCCTCCTCCTCCTCCTCTTCTTCTTCCTCTTCTTTTCTTCTTCCTCCTCCTTTTCCTCCTCCTCCATTGCTGTAAAGAAAGCAGTAATTGGGAACCATGTGAGTGTATGGAACTCTACTAAAGGACTTACAGCACAACTCCGAACAACACTAAGGGAGAATATTACATAACTATGAATATGTCAAATGCTTTTATAAAGATTTCTCTCTTTTTATTTCTTTTTTTTTGTTGTTGTTGTTCTAGATTTTGAGTTCAGGGCTTTGGCGTAAGGCTAGGTAAATGTGCTACTGCTTGAGTCAAGACTCCAGCCCTCTCTATTCTGGTTTTAGAGGTAGGATCTTGATATTTGACCACACTGGCCTGGAGTGCATAATCCCGTTTATGCTTCTTAGAGTAGCTGGAATGATAGGCAAGACCATTACCCTCAGCCTTTTCTGTTTCATCTCAAAATGGGGTCTCTTGAACTCATTTGCTTAGCTAGTCTGGAACCCTCCTGATATCCACCTCCCATGTAACTGGTGATGGTGCAGGTCAGCATACCTAGCTATTGATTGAGATGGAGTTTCTGGAGTATTTCCTCTCCTGGGCTGATCTGGAGCTATAACCCTCCTGATTTCAGCCTCCTGTGTAATTATGATGACAGTGTGTTCAACTGTGTCCAACTAGGGGTTTAGATGGGGTCTTATAAACTTTTCTCTGGACTGGCCTTGAACTACGTTCTTCCTAATCTCTACCTCCTGAGAAGCTGGGTTTATAGACCCGAGCTCTTAGCTCCTGGCCTAATGATTTTTAAAATATTATATATATACATGTATTATATATTATTGGACTCTTCCCAAGTGGCTCATGAAGACCATTATGATCCCTAAGAACTGCTTTTCAATATAAAATTTTCAATATAAAGGGCTGGGAATATGGCCTAGTGGTCAAATGCTTGCCTCATATACATGAAGCCCTGGGTTCGATTCCTTAGCACCACCTATATAGAAAAGGTCAGTAGTGGCACTGTGGCTCAAGTGGTAGAGTGCTAGCCTTGAGCAGAAAGAAGCCAGGGACAGGGCTCAGGCCCTGAGTTCAAGCCCCAGGGCTGACAAAAAAAAATTCAGTATAAAAGAAATCTAGTTGTGTAACTGATATAATAACTATTTTTAAAATTATCACTGAGATGAAAGTGTAAGCATTTTAAATTCTCTTGAGCAGAGACTAGAGAATCAGTTCACTAGTGAATTCCAAGTTTAGTAGGCTTGTTTCAAGTTACATAGGTAAAATTTGAGGGAAAAGATGGATTTTGAAATTGGCAAGATATAGGGTCATTTAAAGGTAGGAATGAGAGTTAAAAAGTAATTCAGTGTGTCAAGCTACCTAGTTGAAACAAAAAGTTCAAGAAGCTCATATGAATATTTAGTAGCCACTAAAAGATAGCTGAGTCCTCAGAGCTTACCACATTTCCACAATTGAGCATGGCATGCCACTGGTGATCGTGTCATCTGGTGGCAGAGTATACAATGGGCTTGGATTGTTGTTGTTCCAAGCAATGAAGTGCATTTGGAGAAAAGTGACGTTCTGGAAATGAGGTGATGTAAGATGGTCTCCATGGGGCAGGATAGCAGAGAAGGATGAGATTCAAAGAATTTTGAAGGTAAAACAGCTTTATAATTAATTGGTTCTGACAATTATAGGTGATTCTTTGATTTTAAACATACAATAGACAGGCATTTAGGGAAGGAGCCAAATGTTCAAACACCAGTTTGTGTATGGGAAGAAGTTTTAAGAATATAATCATGGGAAGATCTAAATTGAAGAAACCATGACATTCTTCAGATTATGAAAATGATTACATGACTCCTCAAGGGACTACTAATATCTTTATGTCAGCTCAGTAACACAAGACTTGATACTGAAAGCACAAATTCAGTAATTAAAAAAATACAAAGATTTCCATGATTATGATATAGACAGTCCCAGATGTAACAAATAGTTCATCTTACTGCTTTTCAACTTGCAATTGTGCAAAGGTGAAAGACATTCAGTAGAAACCACACTTACAATTTTGGATTTTGATCCTTTTCCAGGCCAGTGATTTCCATCAGGACACTAGCATTGCTGGGTAGAGGCAGTGAGCTCAGAAACCAGTCAGAGCCAAGGTCATGCAGGCAAATGCTACTACTCCACTATGGGCTATGTTGATAAGCTAGGATGTTCAGTAGGTGAGGAGTATTCAATATATTTTCAGTTTACAATCCTGTCAATGTAAGATGACTTCATGGGACACCTAAAGCCCATCTTTATTTTTTTTATTAATTTTATCTTTATGATTGTATTTGTTTTTAAACAATGTTACCCTACTCTTCATTTTCTCCTGCTTATCCCTCCTTATATAGCCCATCTTTAAACCGAGGAGCATGTGTATTTTGTTATGAGTTAGTAATTGTCTGTACTATCTCCTGAGGACTTACTTATATGTAGTTCAGGGCTTAATCATTTCCTTATCAATTGATGTCCAGCTTTCCTGTTCATTCCTATTTAGCTTAAAAGCTTTTCATATCAGCATGGTTTCAGGAACTGATAAATTGCCAAGGGCCTGTCAATTCTGAATTTTTTTCCTAACCTGATTAAACCTGTTGTGTCTTAAGAACTAGTGATTTTCTTCATTGATGTGACTAAGCTTATATAATACTTGCAGAATTGGCCACTTTATATCTAATGAAGAATGAAGTTGGGACTCTGGGACTGGGAAGTCTTTGGGGAAGGACCATTAAGGTTTTAAGTTAAGGAGAAATGGAGCAGAAAACCCTGTACCTTTTGCCAAGCACTTTGTCCAGCTTGGAGAATCTAAATCTAGGCAAAAGGTTGACTGGGATGCAAACAGAAACCAACTGAACAAAAGTTGCACTCAGCCCATCTAAGAGAATGGAAGTAGCTTTATAAATAGGCAATTCACCTGCATTTTTGTTGTTACTGTTACTGTTCTCATTTTTCTTTTATTTTTACAATGCTTTGGTTTTAAACTCAGAGCCTCATGCTTGCTAGGCAGGTACTTACTATACCACTTCAGCCATTATGCCAGCTTCCTTTAGGTTGGCTATTTTCAAGATATGGTCTCACATTACCCATGGTCTGATCTGGGCTGTGAGCCTCCTATTTGTGCTTTGCCTTGTCGTTAGGATGACAAGGTATGCATCACCACACCCAGCCATTGGTTAAGATCCACTTCAGGAACTATAGTTTTACATGTATTGGCTTTAAAATGCCATCCCCCAACCTTCCAAAATCTAGTGTTACAGGTTTGAATAACTGTTCTCAACTAGGCAGCATACCTTTAAAATCCTTTTATTGCAGCTTTCCAGCTATTTAATCTTGAATTAAACCTTTTAAAATAGATTTTAGATGTTGTCTTTCCTCTTTGGGAAGGCAAGTGGTATATGTGTAGCCAGGAAATAAAGCTGCTATCATAGCACCTTACCAATAAAAGGCTACTTCCTTTTCCTTCTTAAAACTGGAGCTTTTATAGATACCCTGAAAACATTGCAGAAAAGAATAGGAGAAACACCAGGGCTCCTTGGCACAGGTCAAAACTTTCTTAATAAAGATCCAGAAACACAACAAATCAAAGAAAGGTTGGCCAGCGGATTGCATGAAACTGCAGAGCTTATGCATGGCATAGGACATAGCTGCAAGGTAAATAGAAATCCCACAGACTGGGAGAAGATCTTCACTGGCTATACAACAGACAAGGGCCTCATATCTAAAATATACTTAGAACTCAAAAAATTAAGCTCCCTTAAAACAAATCCTCAAAGAAACAACTGCCCCATTAATAAGTGGGCTAAGGACTTAAAAAGAGACTTGTCTAGAGAAGAAATGAGAATGGCCAAGAGACACATGAAGAAGTGCTCAACATCACTGGCTATAAAAGAAATGCAAAATAAAACAGCATTGAGATTTCACCTCACCCCAGTTAATATGGCCATTATAAAGAAAACAAATGACAACAGATGCTGGAGGGGATGTGGCCAAAAGGGAGCACTACCACACTGTTTGTGGGAGTGTTCAACTAGTCTGGAAAGTAGTGTGGAGGTTCCCTATGACCCAGCAATCTCACTTCTGGACATTTACCCAAAGGATTACAAACAAGGCCAAACTAAAGCCACCAGCACCACCATGTTCATTACAGCATTATTTACCATAGCTAAAATATGGATCCAACCCAGGTGCCCTTCAGTAGATCAATGGATCAACAAATTATGGTATATATACACAATGGAATTCTAAAGCTTCTATCAAAAAGAATCGCATTGCCTCATTCATAAGAAAATGGAAAGACTTACAAAAATTCATACTAAGGGTAGTGAGCCAGACCCAAAGAAACAAAAACTCTATGGTCTCCCTCATTGGTAATAATTACTATATGTCTAGGATAGTCCTAGATGATCACAATAGCTATATACATATGATCACATAAGATGACAATAAATGAAATGACCTCCAAAATATGTTAGCAAGTGTTTTATCATTGAGGTTATTATTTTCAGGGTACTATGTGAAATTATTTCTTTTTTTCTCTGTTCATCTTTCCTATGATATAGCCCCTGTTGTCACTGTATTTGATTCTAGTACCCTGGGTATTTTTTATGTCTGTCTGAGTTAAGAGAGGGAAGGGGAACATTAAAATGGTGAAACAAAAAAATAAAAGGCAAAGCAATGCAACAAAAATACTTACAAGACAGTATGTTGTAAACTAACTGTACAGCTGGGGGTGGGGAGGAGGGAAGGTGGGAGAAAAATGAGGGAAGAGGTATCAAGTTGGACAAGAAATGTATCACTACCTAATGTATGTAACTATAACCCCTCTGTACTTCACCTTGACAATAAAAAAGTAGATAAATAAAAAACAAGAGCTTATAGAGCTTTGTATTCTAAAATGAAAAGATGTCCTTGTTCTACAAGGAAAAGGGATGAGATGTTTTTGCAAGAAAGAAAAGTATAACTTCCTTTGCCATCTCTGTAGCTTGTTGTCATGAAGACATTGGAATGAAGGTTTTATTCATTTAAAATCATTTCTAGTTGTGTTTACTATGGCAAGCATTTCCCAAGTTCTGTTTATAATATGATGTCTTTGAACTTGTTCAGCCACAGTGAGGAATGAACTTGGCTTCTGTGAGCGAAAGGAAGGTGTAACTGTGAGGACAGATAACAGAGCTATTGTAGTACTTTTAGGGTCTTGAAAACACCATTAACTTTCAAGCTACTGAACACTTAAAAACACTTTAAATATTTGTATGAAGGGGCTTTGTTTCAACATGTCACTAAACACTCTTTAAAGTTTTAGAGCTTCACTTTCTAATCATACAATCATATTTCACATTTGCATTTAATTCATTTGGATAAAATTTTAGTATGGAGCCAGTGGGCATAGCTCCATATGTCAGATTCCAGTCCCTATTAGCAATGTGTACTCTTGAGGACTAAGGCTCATTGAGTTACCAGTGAAACATAATTGAGAAAGAAGATCCTTTCCACTAATACATGGGGTCATCACTCCAAGTAAGTAGTCTACGGTATCTATTTGGGTATCATTTTGTCTGAAAATGCAGATCCAGGTTTTCCTCTTGTCATGTAAAAATTTACAAATCTCAATGTGACTGGTTTTTAATGAGGATATACCTTTTTGATTGACTAAGATCTGATTTTTCATTTTGTTATTTTTTGTTTTAAAACACATTCCCTTTAGTAAAGCCTCCACTCAGAGTGATTTCTTCATATAAACTTGCAAACAAAGGAACAAAAATTACAGGGACAAAAATTAAAGACTCAAGAAAACAAATGCCATTTCCAAGATCACATAGCCAGTCATATCCAGAAATCAGGTGAAGCCTCCTTGAAGAACTCTTCTTCATTTTGGTGGGGCCATTTGTGGTGTAGCTTCTCCATCTGGCACCATACAGCTGTAGCTGAATTCAGAGTTGTCATTTGGTGACCTGTAACTGTGTCTAAATTAGACTTCACAAAGATCTCTTAGCCAGACACTCACTAGAAAGACTCCTGCCCTGGTTGGAAAGAGTCATTAAGGTATTCTGAGAGGAGGAGAAGGGTTAAGAGGTCTAATCCATAACTCTAAATCCCCATGCTTGGGGAGCTCATTGACATGGCAGGTTTTAAGGGCTTTGGAGCCATTATGGTTTGTCATGCTGAGACCCACTGGAGAACACTTAATTGTAGATCATTGTCCCCATGTGTGGCAAGGCCCTTTCAGGTTCTGTGAAAAAACAGCATCCTGTGGTTGACAGTAAAACCTTGGGAAAGTTGTTGTGCACATAAACCCAAGAACATTTTTTTTACATTTATGACTTTAAATTAGTCACCTTACCTTCTTCATCTTCAAATTACCTTTTAATTGAACATAGCTCCCAGCCTGCTGGATAGATCATGAATAGATTTTCCTTCTAATTTCTTTTTTTTTCCTTGAGATTACAATTTTTTCTATATATTGTTTTCAATGTATATATATATATATATATCTGTATGTGAGAAGCAATAGAAACCTAAAAATAGATAGACAGCTGAAAACATGAGCCTATGTGTATGTATATGTATATATATGTATGTATATGTACGTATGTATATACATCTATGTGTATATATATATATATATATAATTTTTTTTCAGTACTGGGGATCAAACCTAGGTCCGTACATATGCTAAGCAAGTTCTCTACTACAGACCTACATTCCCTGGCTCTTATCAATTGTACAGAACAATGTGTTTCTCTATGATATTATCATACATTTATATAATGTGCTTTGATTGTTTTCATCCTCTGTCACCTTCCCTTTGTCCTTTCTCATTAATCCTCCTCATCTTTCAGATTTGAATTTTTGTTTTGTTTTGTTTTTGTTGGTGGTAATAGAAATGCATAGTGAGCAAACACAACTATCACATGCACAGCCTGTAAAGCTTGCCTTTAGAAATGAAATGGAGATCACATCATTTCATATGGAAACAATTCTTCCTTTGCCTGCTTCCCCCAAGTGGAGGAAATATCTCTGGTATATGGTTAAACAGATAGATTAGACCTCAGATAGGTTGGCAGATTAAGGCAAAGCATAAAAAAGGCTCATGTTTTCAACTGTCTATCCTATTTTAAGGTTCCTATTGCCTCTCAGTTTTCTGAATTTACCAGATTAGTCCTAATCTAATATTTAGTTTCTTAATGTTTGAAACATTCTGCCTGGACTCAGTTCCCAGCTTCCATGTTACCTATCTCTTCTACCATCTCTGCATGCATAAGAGAACATTCATTGGGCTGGATTGAGGGAAACACTACCAAGACTAGGCCCTATTTCTGGGGCTGGATATCTAAGGACCCAGCACAGATAGTAGAATGGCTTAAGAGGATCTCTTTGGGTTTCAATCATAAAAATAGGTTGGAGGGTCAAAATGAAAACTTTGAGCCTCATTTTTCCCAGAAGTCCAGGCTTAGTCAGAAATGAGCTCATTTCTGAAAATGCTGAAATTCTTCTTCAGGGTTTCCCACACAGTAAAACAGAAGCTAAATTATAAAATAGCGTTGCACAAAGTGTCCTTATGCTAAGCAAGAGTCCAAGGATTAAGCCAGTAAATTGCTTAGTTATTTGGCTTTTTCCAGCCTGGTTAGATATCCACTTTGGGAACAACTGGCTAGGAAGGTGGGCAACAACGTGTAATCATGACTGCCAGGAACCTTCTACAGAAACCATACCAGGGAGTGAGGGCCAGGGGAATGAAGGACAGCCCAGCATGTTTCCACTAGACTACTCCTTTATGGGCTAAGTTGACATAGCCAAAGTCTTTGTATTCCTCAGAAGAAAGTTACTCTAAGGAATGAACATAAAATTTTAGTTTTGGAATCAATTTGAAGCTCTTACAACTTTACTCTTATCACTAGGGCAGAGGGAAGGAGTTTGTTTTCCTGAGACTCTAAAGCAAATTAAGATTACCCAGTGCTCATACCAGAGCAGCTAACACACACCCTTTCCTACTTAACTAGTATGTATTTTAGATATTACTTTTCCTACTCTCTACCATCCTTTGAATTATAAGGGGTGTGTATTTATAGTCTTTCATTTAATAGGTGGTTTAAGTTTTATAGACTCTTCTACTTTAGAACAACAGTGTTTATGAAGCCAACAGAGAACATGTACAAATGCTTATGGGGCACTATTAGGTACAAAAGGCAAATTAATGCTTGTAAAGTCTCAAATATCCCAAAATATATGAAACTTATATATGTATATGCATATGAATTAGACTCTTCAGAATGATAGTAAAAACTTTAAATTTTTCTTAATGCTATCATTAAATTATTTTTACAGTCTTAAAAAGCATATTTAATACAAATATGTACTTCTCTAGTACTTATCTTAGTGCTAAGTTTGATATTCTTGCACATAAAGGTGGACTTTCTTTGGTGTAAGTTATATGGACTTGGGGTAGAGTTGCAACAAACACATTGAAAATAAAATCTTGTTGCTGTGGCTACAGCAGCCTTAAATTAGGACCTACGTGGCTACTGGCCTCAGATGCCATGACAATCAAAGAATGAAATATTTTCAAGAGTAGTGGAAGCAGAGTCTAGTAAAGTTCCTTTGGAAGCAGTGCTAGTACCTTTTTCAGCTATATGCTTGCTTCCCCTACCTTCTCAGAGGTTACAGAGCCCTTCTATATTAGAGGGCAAAACTTGGGGTGAAAACAGGTAGATTTCTGGTCTGCTCCTAGGACCATCTACATGGAATGCAGGACCAAGACAATGAGAACAGCCAGCAGGGATGTGCAGGTGGGAGGCCTGCTTTGGAGGTGGGAATCACTTGTTATATGTCTTCTTTTCTTCTCCTTCAAAGGGGCACATTGCATTTTCATGGAGGCTGAAAAATGGAGGGAGGGATCAGGGTAGAGTTGACATTACATGTGTCACACCAGTCAGGCACCTTTCAACCCACCTGCTAGCTTCTGATATGGCATGTAGTAGAGTACTGTGAGGTGGGAGATCAACGAAAATAATTATATCATGAATCTGGTGGAGAAGATTGTCAGAACAGCTTTAGAACATGCCTCTCTTCTTCAAGAGTAGATATCTCTTTCAGTATAGACACAGGAGTGTGGGGGAGTAAATAGGGATAGATAAAGGAGAACAAAAAGATAGTTTGCCTTTTAAGAAAAGACAGTTAGACCAAGTCAACTGAAGCCAGAGGTATAGATATAAAATGGCTGGACATTGTACCTGGAGTTAGAGCGGACATGTCAAGCTTTGTATGAGGCTCAGAGAGCCAGATAAATCAACATGACATGTAGGAAAGATGTTGGTTAAACCTATTCATGTAAGATAATTCCTTAGTCGAGTTCACATTGAGTGTTGTAGAAACATTAGGAGAAAAGAAATAATAAATGTGTTAAATATCCAGAAAAAAAAAAAAAGAAAAAAAGAAAAGACAGTTGGGCCAGGTGTCAGTGGCTCTCTCCTATAATCCTAGCTACTCAGGAGGCTGAGATCTGAGGATCACAGTTTGAGGCCTCCTAAGACAGGAAAGTCTCTGAGATTCTTATGAAAAATTAGCCATCAAAAAGCTGGGAGTGGGGCTGTGGTTTAAATTATAGAGTGCTAGCTTTGAGAAGAAAAAAATGCTCAGGGACAATGCCTAGGCCCTGAGTTCAAGCTCCAGGACCAACACCAAAAACAAAAAGAAAAAGGAAAGACAGTTTGGTTTTTTGACAGGAAATGATGTGAAGATCAAGGAAGAGATATGGAGATGGAAGTAGAATTTCCACCTCTCCAAGGATATGAAGATTAACCCTAAAGGGCCAGTATGGCTTACTGATTCATCAACTGATGAATTCATCAATTTGTTCTCATTAAACAAACATTTCTTATGTTGTTCTCAGTACTGAGCATCTAGTGAAGGAAGAAACAAAGAACTAGAGTGACATGACCTTCTAGACTGTCCTCTAGCTTAGTCTACTTACAATGTAAGTGCTTAGTGTTAGGTTAAGATCAGAAGCCACAAAGTCACTATAAAAAGCACAGAGACCAATGGTCTCGATCATAGCCCTGTCAAAGACTGATCTAATGACTCAGATCTTTCACTACCTACAAGAGTTTGTTTTCTATAATGAGTTCAGATGAGTTTGGTCCTAGGTGAACTTTCTTTTTTCCAGCCTTGGTGAGTCCCAAGTGTTTATTTAGCATTGTCATTGGTCCCTGCTGTTGGAGACAGGCATGTGTGAACTGAGGATTCTTACCTTGGCCACAGTTGCTCTTAGCTGCTTCTATCCAGATCTGGGACTAGCAGGGATTGGGCTGACTTGTAAACCCCAACTTATAATAGAGTGGACTGGTCAGGTAAATACTTCAGTGCCAACAGTGAAAGATATGGCTGACTTTAAAATCATGCTTTAAGCCACATAATTTGCAGCAGTTTAATCTGTTTGTAATGTTCTTTTCTTTCTAATAATAATGGTTTCAAGTCAACATCTCCTTAAATTTGGTTAATTCTATTAGGATCATTCCAATGAAGAGGTTTTTCAGTGAGTTTGAAAGATAAATGGGTGAGGAAGAAGCCACTTACCTGGCAAAGCCTCATCTTCACTCTCTAGAATAGACTTCTTACTGAATTAAAGGAAAATTTGACATATATATTCTATTTACTTGTGGGTTTGTGTCTTAATTTTAAGCACACAGAGAAATCTATCCTTTCGGGGCATGCATTCCTGTGTGAGAAGCCATGGTTGGATTTTTTTTTTTTTGCCAGTCCTGGGGCTTGAACTCAGGGCCTGAGCCCTGTCCCTGGCTTCTTTTTGCTCAAGGCTAGCACTCCACCACTTGAGCCACAGTGCCACTTCCAGCCTTTTCTGTACATGTGAATGCTGATGAATTGAACCCAGGGCTTCATGCATGCTAGACAAGTACTTTACCCAGCACAAGAAGCCATGTTAGACCTAGAAAATGGAAGAAGAATAAGTAATGTTAGATTGAGAGGTCGGGGGTGGCCAAAGTCTGACAGGTGACAACCACATGAAGACCTGGAGTACTGGAAGTGCTTTAGAAAGGTAAACACTGAGCCAGACCTGGTGGCACATACCTGTGATCCCAGGTACTTGGGAGACGGAGGTAGAAGGCTTTTGGAGTCCAAGGCTAGCTCAGGCAAAGTGAGCCCATATCTACAAAACAAACTGAAGGCCGAAGGGCTAGAGCCGTGACTCATGGGGTAGGCCCTGTCAGTACCACAAGACAATAAACATGACCACTCACTTTTCTAAGCCATCAGCAAAGGGAAAATGTGCCTAAGCTGTGAACTATTTAGGAATGAAGTACTGAGGTTTTACTCCTTTCTGCAGGTATTACTAAACTAAAATATTATTTACAGAAGTGCTAGGGAAATTGGAAGCACTGTTTACTCAAAACTATTTAAAATGACACCTGGGATCACAGGTATGTGCCACCAGGTCTGGCATGTTCAGCATGCATCACTGGTAGACTGATCCAGCCATTCAAACTAACACTTGCTATGAGGATCCCACTGTCATTGTCCTTACTGTGGAGGAGGCATCCCAGTCCCACCTTAGAGCCTCTGAGGAGAGAACCCTTGCTGGTTGCCCTGCTGTCATATACCTGCACAAGGGCAAAAGTGAGGCTTCCCCAGGCTACAATTCCCAGGATGGTTCCATTGCTGGGGCACACTAGCTAAATGGAAATTATGAAAATATCCAGGGCAAGAAGCTAATAAATAAGAAGTGACAGGCATCACATATTAGGGGATTATCATGCACACTACCATGCTACAAGATGCACAAGAAGGGTAGAGGGGTCCAAGATCCCACTGAGATGTGCTGTGAGGTGTGTTGATGATCTGAGGAGAAGCTGCTCCACAGGAAAAGCAAATGGGAGAATTAATGTCCTATTGATGGCTGCTCCAGAACCTTCATTGTGGACTATGGGGTGTTTCTAAGAGCATTGTCATGGCCTAGCCCTCATCTCTGGAAAAGATAAAAGGCATATGTTCAAGGTTTGTTTGATGGCATCTGACAAAAGAGCTAAAGTGAGTTTCTCAGTAGGGTGGATAGAAGACGGTGCTCACGATTCATGTCAGGTATGCCTTTCTTCATGGAAAGCCCTGGCAGGGATGTCCCAATCATGTGCTCACTGATGATAGAAAGAAGTCATTTCTGTAGTTTTATTAAAACATCCCACCAATGCTGCCTAGGCCATTGGCGTAACACAGATTAATTGAGGGAAAAAAAAGTGACTTGCATACAGTTGGCACTTCTGTTGTTAGAATCAGAAAGAGCAATTGGATGAAGATCACTTCTGGAAAAAGAAGAAAACATATGTTCCTTATTGTTTGGGGTGAATGTTTTTATGAGAAAAGGGGGCTGCTGCGTCATTAATAACTCTGGCACGCCGTACCAATTCTGGGCAGCCTGATAGATTAAACATGAGCCCTCTCTCATTATCCCGGCAGCCGTGGCGCATTGGCTTCTCCTCCAGCCTGATATGTATTCCATGCACAGTCAAGCCTCGGAGTTGACATCTTCTTCTAAAATTGTTTGGCTGTAATAAATATAAAACTTTCACCACTGATGTAAAGCATTGCTGGTTGGCATCATTTCCTACCCCCCTTTTAATTATTCCTGACACTGTGGAGAAACATCTAATATAAATCTGTAATGTGCACTGATGACAAACTACACGGTTGAAGGACCATGTAATTTCTCCACAATTAATTAAAGTGCATGGAGATTTTTTTCCCCTCTTTCTTTCTTTCTTTCTTTTTTTTTTTCCCCCAGCAGCCAGATGCCACTGACTGGCTCAAATAACACTGCTGTCAACTGTAAAAAATTAAGATCCAAACCGTAAGAAAGGTACTTAGATAAAGAAACCAGATGCCAGGTTATTTGTGATACCACCACATACATCTTGATGTAAGCCACCATTGTTCAACATCTGTACTTCCATAGCCTTAATTACACACTTAACTCAGCAAGTCTGTCAGCAGTTTCTGTCCCCAAGTATCGTCACTTTTGTAAATCTTTTTATTAAAATCTGAATGGTGCCAATCAGCAAAGGGAAGAGAGACAGAGACATTAGAAACCGTTGTGCAAAAAAAGACACAGCAGCTTGTTTAAACCAGTAGCACACGCCTGGTGTTTATGGGCATGTGTGTGTGGTCACTCAGAGGGAAAAAAATGCTACCATTTCAAGCCTATCTACCACCTGGAATTGATCAAAAGCAAATTAATTTTCATTTTCAATTAAGAGTACAATTAAGTCCAAAGTGGTGAGGAGGAAATTATAATGTTTACATATAGTCGTGTGGTTGGAGGGCTTAAGGAAATAGCAGATGAAATGAAATACATGCCGTGGTGTCTTTGTGTTCAATTCATTGAAGTATTCCCGTGGTGCTTTGGGCTACTGCTGTTGCTACTGCAGTTTCCTCCCCCCACCTCCCCACCTACCCCTGGAGTTTCCCCTCCTTCCTCTCTCTAACAGAATTTAGGAAAATAGGGGGGTGGGGGAGTATCAGAAGATAGAAACGGTAGACAAGCATTCATCAGAGCCCTGTTTTTCTGTTATTCTGAGGGTTTCCCAGGATTCAGCTGTGGGTAGGGAATGTGATGCCGGTGTTTTAATGAAGAGTTTGAATTAGAAAACAGGAATTTGGCTTTGCATTCTGCTGACTGTCCGTGTCAAAGCATTACCTGGCAAATGGATCCCCCTTCCAAGTCTGGCCATCATCAGAGATATTGAGTGATTGTGTGAAAACAATCTGGCTGTTGAATGCCTGCTGTCACAGGATCCCAGCTCTTTTCACTTGACTTTTCTCTACATTCAACGGCTGCCTTTTGTTGGAGTAACTGAGGGGGCCTGTGGGGCAGACAGGATTCCTCCTGGCTGCCTGGGAACAGTTGGCCCAGTGTGTTCATCACCAAGGGTGGTAATTTGGGGAGCTTTGACCCTGATTTTAAGGAAAGTCAATTATTTGTCAATTATGAGTTCTAGGAATCCAGATATGAGACTCAAATGTTAAATGCCCTGCTCCAGTTTGTAAGCAGAAGTTTCTTCTTTTTGCATCTTCCCAGCCCTCTCCCACAG
The DNA here is from genome assembly GCF_023159225.1 of Perognathus longimembris pacificus. Taxonomy (NCBI): domain Eukaryota; kingdom Metazoa; phylum Chordata; class Mammalia; order Rodentia; family Heteromyidae; genus Perognathus; species Perognathus longimembris. Next base: position 22,861,822 of record NC_063170.1, on the reverse strand, counting down.
CGGTTGTATTTGCTTTGCCATAAGCATGCTGTCTGTTGGGCTGATGAGAACTTCCTAACTATCCATCTCAGATGAGTGTTTCTAAAACACCGGGATGGGAGATACATATGTTGTCATGTGAATGACAATGAAGATAGCCTCAGATAATAGCCTACCTCCTTGCTCTGCATGATGCATTAAGGAGAAGAGAATATTCTAGGTCATAAGAACAACTGCTAGGGGCAGAGGATTATATGGAGCAGCATGGGTAGCCAGGAATCCCCAGTCTTCCAGTCCGTATTTTACCTCATACCACCCCCACCTTCCTTGTCCCCATCCAAGGGTTTACATTTCCTCCCTGCATGGTATTTGTGCTTTAAAAGAAGATTTTATTACTTCTGCTACAGTGGAATTTCTCTTTTTACTAGACAGTTGGCATGACCGCAGCCTGAAACCGCAATGGAGTTGTTAACACACTGGGATCAGTTGTTTCCCCCTTTAAAGCTATTCTTTTCTTTTCTTTATTTTCTTAAAGGGGGAAAAAGCCCCAACAAATCAACAGAACTATTAACTTTCTGATTTATTTGCTACAGAGAGGGGAAAAAAAGAAAGCCAATGTGAAGTGAGAGAGAAGGGAGAATAGACAGTATGAAAACATTCCATGTGAAAGTTTGCAACTGGAATCACACCACAAGCAGTTGGTTATCTGGAGATAGACATCTTCAATTTCCTGATTGCATAATAGAAATGAGATTTCTTTTTCCTCTTAAAAAAAACAAAACACCACATTATCTATAATGTTGACATAGTTTGCTATGCTCTTGGCTCTGCAGAATACTCCTCTCAGGAGTATCTCAATGGGCTAACAGCGTTCATTTCTTCTCCAAGGTGGAGGCCAGAAGCGATTGCCACAAGCCTGGCAGTTTAACTGTCCTGCAGAACCATAGCAGAGATTTAGTGAACAGCCAGATCTTCTACCATACAGTGGCATAGCACCGAAAAACAAATTAAATCTAGGCAGCAATTGGCAACTTAATATTTGCAGACCCACATTGTGTATTTGCAAGTATGTCAGGGTGAGAATTTTCTAATGAATTGAGACAATAGTTCAGGGCAGTTCAGGACAGTTGTCCTGCTGGGCCTGGGCCAGGGTCAGGACCAGGCTTTGTGGTAGACCTGCTCATCACGGTGGCAACACTGTTTTTGCCTTACCCTTAACTTTCTGATGACCCATTTCTGAGATGGAAAATTCTTGGCTTGGGTTTATGACTTACATCACTTTGGCATTTAAAAATGCCTGTGATCCCAAAAGCAGACCTCATTTTTAAATCACCCTGTATATTGATACTTCTTTTTATTTAATATAGTGTTTTAAAATTACATTTAAAAGGCAGCTTCTTTTGTCTCATGTGCCCTTGGCTTGGAAACAAAGGAAGTCTCTTTTAAGAGGTGTTTTACATTTTACGACTACTGAGAGAGAACATAGTTCTTTAATAGGTATATGTGTAAGAGTTCCACATTATAGGTTTTCAGAGATTAGAAATCCTGGAACAAGGTGCCTGATAGTATCTCTGAAGGGTACAGGAGCAGATAGAAACTTCAGGGGCTCAGATGTCAAAAGAGAATACTCTCAAAACTTCTAGGCAACAGAAGCTTTCCGGAGACATGTTATCCTCATTGATGATAGCATCCTGCCTTGACCGAGGACTAAGGCATGCCAGGATGATTCTTGTCTTATACTTCATCATTATAGGCATGTAATATGTTCTTCATTGAGCCAGGCAATTGACAGAGACGCCAGTGCATTTGAAACTTGAGTCTACTGGAAATGAGACTGGTGTTCTTGCCAGAAATGGATGCTTTTCTGTGTCTACCACTATCACACATCTTGGAGGATATATATATATATATATATATGGAATATATTCCTGACTCTTAAAACAATAATATCAAACAACTTCAGGGGAAAAAGTTAAATATTTCCATATGAAGAACTGATTAAATTTGTATGGTTTTCTTTTCAGTAAAAATTGATATGTGATG